>NC_058411.1:3202852-3379276 GCF_002201575.2 Neomonachus schauinslandi | reverse complement strand
GGTTAAGCGACTGCCTTCGGCTCAGGTCATGATCCCAGGGTCCTGGGATCGAGCCCCGCATCAGGCTCCCTGCTCTGCGGGGAGCCTGCTTCTCCCTCTCCCCCTCCCGCTGCTTGTGTTCCCTCTCTCACTGTGTCTCTCTCTGTCAAATAAATAAATAAAATCTTTAAAAAAAAAAAAAAAAGATCATGGATTTGTGTTGAGACTTGACCAGAATTTAACTCTGTTGGTCCTTCTCCCTGCGTGCACACTCTCCGCCCTGGCCCAGCCTGTTTGAGCGTACCCCCTCATTCATGAGGACGGCAGAGCACAAGGGTGCGGGTGGATAGGGCAGGTCAGTCACCCCTAGACTTCCCCGCCAGGGCCTCACTCACATCCTGTCTTACTGGTTGGACTGACCATTCATTATCACGTCTCATTAGGTGAGTGAACCAGTTTTGCTGTATTTCAGACCTTGTCAGCATGCGGTCAGCCCTGTTCCCTTCTTATGTGTGAAATGGCAAAGCTGTCAAAACCAGATCTGCTGAGAACCAGATGTGCAGTGTCCTCTTCAGCACACAGGGCTTTCAGAAGTTTCTAGGGTAGGAGGGGAAGTTGGGGAAGGTAGGGCCCAGTGGCTTTGGTTTTCCCGGTGGGAGCGGGGGGCGGGGGGGTGCCTCTGCAAGAATCCAGGGGGAACCAGTGAGGAGTGAAGAGGAGCTGACCAGACATCGGTGGCGTGTGGAAGGGCCTGAAGGACGCAGGCCAGGGTGACAGTCACGACTCACTGCAGAGTCTTCGTGGCCCCTTATCACAGATGGACAGCAGCCCCTTATCACAGATGCGCTTTGCAACTATTTTCTCCCCATCTGTAGGGCATCTTTTCACTTTCTTGATGATCTCATTTCTCGCTCAGGAGTTTCTAATTTGGGTGAAGTCCAGTTTATCTGATTTGTCTCTTGCTGCTTGTGGTTTTGGTGCTAAGATCTAAGAAACCACTGCGTAATCCAAAGATTTGCTCCTGTGTTTTCTTCTAAGAGTTTTGTGATCTTAGTTGGTCTTCGATCCATTGTGAGTTATTTTTTGTATATGGTCTTAGGTAAGGGTCCAACCTCATCCTTTTGCAAGCGGACATCCAATTTTTCCCAGCACCATTTGTTGAAAAGACTGTCCTTTCCCCCACTGAATGGGCTTGGCACGCTTGTTAAAAGTCAGTGGACCATAATGTGTGGGTTTATTTCTGGACTCTGTTCTGTTCCGTTGGCCTATATGTCTGTAGCTTTGATCGCTGTAGCTTTGTCAAAACTTTTTAAAATCAGGAAATGGGAGTCCTCCAGCTTTGTTCTTTTTCAGAATTGTTTTGTAGTCAGGGTCCCCTGTGTTTCCACGTAAATTTTAGAACCAGTTTCTTCGCCCTTCTGGCCTCCCTGCAGCCCTATGTGGGCTAGAGTCGGTTAGATCAGGATAGTACCATTCAGACTCTCCCCAGCAGCCCCTCTGACTCTGAGTGAGGCGACCCCACTATTGTCCGAGTCTGGGGCCTTGGCCTGACTCATGACTCGATCCACCGAGAACCCCCAAGGTGTTGAGGTTTCTGAAGTCTCAGGTTTTGTCCTAAAAAGCTATTTGAATCTTGTATCCTGTTTCATAATTATTATAGTTAGAGTAAAAGCGTTTAGCATGGTTTAGCTGCGTTGTCAAACCAATGCTCCAGGAAGTGTCATGTTCATCCTGTGGCTTTATGCACCCCGCCCGCAGAATGCATACCCCAGTTTAAAAGGCCAAGCTGGGGAGAACCTGCCTGTCAGAGGTCCCTTATTTATTTGTCAGGGTTGTTGCTTTGGCTGCGTGCTGTGTAAGCTCTCCAAACCACAGGCTGGCATCCATCCACACTGGGTGAAGTGGCATTCCCTGACTTACAGCATGTTGGTGTCTCTTGCAATACTGCGGTCCTCTTTGATTCTTGAGCTTAGATTTAGATCTTGTCATTCCTAACCATCAAAAAGATTTCATTCCTAGAGGAGGAAATCCACTTCGTGCCCTAGGCTGTCTTTGTGGGGGAGCTCCCTTTGGCCAGGGAGCATGCATACTTAGTTTACCTGCATTCAAATGGACCAAGGATGGTGGTCTAGGATCAGTCATTTCCAAAGGTCTGTGCCAAGGGCAAAAATCATGGGTTTTTGTAAAGCTAAATTTATTCAATTTGCAGGACTCTCCTTCATTCTCAGATTGTCCTTTGTGCTATTAAAAGATCTTTTCTGGTTGAATTTTTTTTTAATGTTCTTATTTGTCAGGGAGGTAAGCCAATGTCCATCTTCAAGATTCTTTGTGAAATTTTACTGGTTTGTGAAATCCTAACTCCAGAACATCATTTTAAGCCACAAATCTCAGGTTTTTACCTTATTTACGTTTGGAATTACCACCTAATATTAGGCAGTTTATGTAACTAAATGCTCATTGTTTTATTTCTTTAATGTGAAATGTCCGGACTAGACACACCCGTAGACACGGAAAGCCGGTTGGAGGTTGCCGGGGACTGGGGGAGGGGAGTGAGGTGTGATTACGGGAAAGGGATGAGAGTGTGGAAACCACACACTTAGTTGGGGGCTGCACTGTGTAAGCCCCACATGCCTCGGAGTGGTTGTACACGTTAAAATGGCTAATTGGATGTCATGTGATTGCACCTCCATTTAAAAACTCCACTCAATGGTGTCATTATGTGGAAGGCCAGAGGGTGGGTGGGGGTGTGTCTTATCAGGTTACAGAGTCCAGGTGCGCGTGGGACACGCCCACACACGCGTGATATGCCGTGTTCTTGTGCTCCCAGGCGTCGTCATCAGAAGCTGACAAGGTAGACAGACTTCCTGCTTCGGGACAGCAGAAAGGTGTGTTCTGACATTGCCCTGAGACTCAGAGATACCCTTTATTCTCACCTCAGAAGCAATATGTCTTCCCCACCTTTTTACAACCTTTCACACCGGGAAGTTAAAATTTTGAAATCACCTTCAGGAGAAATCCAAATAAAGTTTCTCGTGTTGCTCTTTTTAGTGGCTGTGTTATTCGTGTTGACTGCGACGCCGGCCATCATGCTGGAGGGAGTCCGTTCTCTGTCCTATAAACCCTGTGAGGGGGAGCATGAGATCTGGCCTCCCCTCCTCCCACCCCTAAAAAGAAAGGACCAGAAAAGGAAAGGCCCTACATTATTTTTAAGTGAGCAAGAATTCTTATGAATTCTGAGTACAGTATTTCTTTTTAAGACTTTCTCTTCTTGCCGCTTCCAGAAGGAAACCCACAGCCAGGAAATGCTAGGTCAAGAGCCCTGCCTGCCTTTGGGGATCTGGGGCAACCTGCTCACTGCTATCCAGGTTTCTTAGTTTCCTGAAAGAAAGTTTCCTGAAAGAAAGTTTCACCTCTGTTAAAATACAGACTGTGCTTTACTTGTAACAGAACAGATGATCTCTTTTAATATTCCATAAAGTTGGAGCTTTTCAAGGAAGATGATTTTGCCACTAAACTTTGTGAATGTTTGTGCTTCGTCGACGTTTCGATGGGTTTCCGCGCATCGCCCCTGGTGGCCAAGGGCTGGGCAGGGCACTTGGGTCCTGCAGGGGGAGAAAGGGACCGCAGCTCTGCCTGGCGGTTCCTCCCCCCTCTTCCCCCTACCTCCCCTCCTCCCCTCCCCCCCCCACCCCGGCATCCTTGGAGGCACTTTCCAATTGCATTTCTCTACGGGATGCTTGTTGTCCTGTCATTTCCTTGTTTGCGGTGTTGACACAGTGCTCTTAGAAACCCAGTGCTGGCTCCGTGCCCATGGTTACAGAAGGGGAAAGTTCTCGGCAGCTGTTGGGGTTTAGCCCCCTGGCCAGCGCGGCGGCTCGCTGGGCACCCCTGCCGGGACCCACGTGCTTCTGTCGGGGCGTCAGAAGCCGTGAGTGCCGTGTGTGTCAGGAAAGCATCTGCCTTCCGCCTGCCGTCGATGCAGAAGGTCTTGTTACTGGCTTTCTGGCCCAGAGAAAAACCGAGGTGTAATCCCTAAACGTGTCCGGTTGTCCTCCAACCCCTTCTTCAGGACTCAGTACGCGCCAGTCCACGGGAGAGGGGGTTTCCAAACCCATCCGTTGACATTTTGCCACCCCATCCCATTTTATTTCCACGAAACCCCCCGTTATCACTGGCAGGACCGCGTGGGACGAGCCCCACACTGCTCTCTCGATGCGAGACCAGGGATGACACTAACGAGGGATGATCTACCCCAGAACTGTAAACAGAGCCTCAATTGTGGCTTTGAAAGTTCTGACCTGATTTGGTCCTGCGTGGCGGCCAACGACAGCCGAGGGCTGGCCCAGATCAGCATTAACCCAGAGCAGCAGAAAATCTGCCCACGCTGGGGCTCCCGCAGGGATGCGTCCGAGAGGGACACGGGCAGCGGGCTTTGTGCGCTGAGTGTGCGTCCTAGCCAATACCTAGCAAAGGTATGTAGCCGAAATAGGACATCATCGTGTTATTCTATTGAAAAGAAACACGGTTTCTACTAAGTTGGGTCAGAGTATTAGCGACCATATCAGATGCTTGTGTTTACAGGTGTAGGTGGAAAATTCAAGTCCATAAAGCAGGGGCACAAAGATACAGAAGCCTGCCCTCAGGGAGTTTGCGGTGAAGGAAGGTGGGGAAGAGAACATAAATCTCTGGGATGGAAAGTCACACGAAAGTGTCTCAAGCCACAGGTGCCATGGGGCGAGGGGCAGGGCAAGAGCCACTGTGATGCGGGGGGGGCAGGGGGGACCTGGCAGAGCAGACCGCACGGGGGTGAGAGCTGGCAGGGGTGCTGGTCATGGGGGCGGCAGTTGGGTGCATGGCCATTTTGCTGTTGATGTGTTCATCCTGCACACGCTTCTGAGCACTTCCATGTCCACACCTGCTGCACACCAGTGAAGTGTGTAAAGGCCAGCAGTCCATGTGCAAATAACAGTGCCGTGCACACACACAGGGCACGCACCTCAACTCAGCTCTGGGCAAGAGAGGTGTGGTGTTTGTTCATTTTACCACAAATGAAATAGGGTTGTTCTTGTTGGTATCTGTGATCTCTTAATGTATAAGATATGCTTGCATATTTTTAGGGTGTTATTTATACTTTGGCTACTTCCAAAAAAGAATATGATATGGCCTAAAATATTAGAAAATATGCAACAATCTATTAAAGGAAAGAAAGGAACTAGAAGCCACTGCAGAGGGCCGGTTCCCCTTCTGGGTGGAGTTCTTGAACACGGTGTCAGAAAAATTGTATATGACCCATTAGCTTAGCCTCTTTTTAAGCTTCCTCCTGGTTTGTGATGCTGAAACCGTTGCAGGCAGACCCAAGAAGATGCTTCTCTTCCTGTCCACTTGTACGACAGGACGTGCCTCCAGATTGCAGTACATCAGCTGTTTACACTGGTTCAAGTTGAGTTTAATCTGTCCAAAGGCAGTCTTATTTTCGCAGCAGTATTATGATGGGAATTTGAAGGCAAACCTCAAAAGAAGTAACTACTTGGGGGGCCCCTGGGGGCTCAGTCGGTTGAGCATCTGACTCTTGATTTTGGCTCAGGTCATGATCGCAGGGTCGTGGGTTTGAGCCCTGGGTTGGGCTCCACACTCAGCGCAGAGTCTGCTTCGGGATTCTCTCTCTCCCTCTCCCTCTTCCTCTCCCCATGTTCCCCCTGCCCCCACGCATGCAGTCATGCACACCCGGGCACATGCTTTCTCTCTCTCTCTTTAAATAAATCTTTAAAAATAAAATTAAAAAAAAAAAGAACTACTTGGTAGCTGGGGTGGATGGAGAGGCCCTCACACGGGGGTGCTAAGTAGTTTTTGGTCATAGAACCAGAGACCGGCAGGGGGTCCGCAGCGGCCGGGAGGCATCCAACTGGTCCCTGTGCAGCAACAACAGGTAGAATGACCTTGTTGTCCCCGACTCAGGATAGTAGGTAGGAGCCCTCAAAGCCTGCACGTTGTCGAGCAGTAAGAGTGAACTTGGAAATCCATAAATAAAGACGAAATGGGGGAGTTCTGGTTTTGTTCTTTCCTTTATGCTGTGGGGCAGCCCCGATCCCTCCAAGGGTGGTAGGTCCTTCCTGCTGGTGGCACAAGAGATGATTTCAAGTGATGTGGCGTTGGACCTCATTTTAATAATTATATGTTAACAGGTATAAAGATATATAATTAGCATGTCAAATCCGTGATTTCTTGGGTTATTATTGCTCAGGACAGAGCTTAGTCAAAATTACGTCTGTTCAAAGAGAAGCACCAAGTAATAGCACGACTCTGCACAGATGTAGCGAAGTCAGGAAGGTATCCGTGAGTGCGCAGAGCTGGGGAAACCCTGAGATGGGCCCCCTCCGAGTTCATTCCAACCAGACTGTTCCACAGAGCCCCCCAGTCTCTTCTGTTTGGTTCCAAGCAAGTGACCACGGAGGAGCTGAACCGGGGAGCTGAAGGGTGGCCTCCATCCTGACTCGGGTCTCCCTCTGGTCTTCCCCTGCCTCCCAGTCTCTGCTGTCGCAGCCCCTGGTGCCCTCACTCACGGGTAATTGCTCTGCGTGTCTCAACTTTTGCTCAGTGGTACAGCTCCAGCAAGTTACATAACCTGCTGAGTAACTATTTCTTCACTTGCAAAATGGGAATAATAAATCTCCCTCACGAAGCCTTGTGGGCATTCAGTGACAGGAGGGGTGAGAGTACTTGGCACCGAGTCTGGAGCAGTGACATGAGACATGTCCAGAGGATGGTGATTAGATCTGCCCGCTCTTCCCCATGTTTGCAAACTCAGATTCCAGTTGGTGAAAACTGAGTGATGGTAGCTTCAGTGTTCAGGAGAAAAGCTTTGACTTGGCCAAAGCATCGTCATGGGGTCAGGATATTTATTCGTGACCCAAGCTGCCTGGGAGTGAGGCCCTAGTGTCAGAAAAACCTGCAGCCTGAGTAGCCTCTGTGGCTGATTGGGGGCTAGCAGGCCCCACTAATACTGGCCGGAGTTGGGGTGTTCCTCAGCATGAGCAAGGAGGTGAGCTCCTACTCTAGAACAGCTCTCAGCCCTCTGGTAGTACAGAGTCGTAGCCAGCTTGTTCTGACGAGGGAGGGGGTGTTTGAAGAAGATGGGGTCACAGCAGGTCAGCTGGGAGATTTCTAGACTGTGTAAGGATGACAAAGTTCCCTAAAAGATTAATTTAATTACATGGTTTGAACATTCTTCAGGAACTACGTCCTAGGTAGCCCACCGTTCTTAATTTTGCATCCATTCCTGACTCCGATCATCTGGCCCCAAAGAGCCCTCCTTAAGGAGCGTTCCATTCGGTTCCTTCTGGAGAGCACACAGTAGTGCGAGGAAGGACAAGGACCTGAGTTTGAGTTCCGTCTCTCTCAACTAATTGTCAAGTCCGTTAATCGTTCCAAGACAGAATTTTCTCGTGGGATTGTTCTAAGAATCAGGCAGCGTAATGTTTGTAAATACGCTGTCTAAAACATCCAAGTACTATAAACACGGTTTTGTTTTAAATTCCACTCTAATATGGCTGGAAGTGCTTTGGTTTTGACTTCCCGTCTTTGTGGCATCCCAAGTTTGAACATGGCCTCTTCCTCTGCTTGCCCAAATGTGGTCCGGTCAGGGCGGTTATAGCGCCCGGAAAGGGTCCCCGTGAGAGTCGGAGCAGTGGGCTGCGTGGGCACCCGGCCCCAGAGCCTGTCTGGGGAGTGAAAGCTCCTGCCTGGCCCCGGCCTGGTATGCACGCTCCAGCTGCGAGGCCCTGGTGAGGGCAGAAGCAGTGACAGCGATGCAGAGGCTCGTTTCAGGACGAAGTGGTCTTTACAGTTGAGACGAGAAACAGTCTTCCCCAAAAGAGGTGAAAGATCACGACAGTAAGTGGCCGCTGGCTTAGGCCTCGGAGTGTGGCCGCTGACACCCCACAGTCCACCCCTGAGTCTGAGCCCGTGTTTTCCTGTCCGGCTCAGGCGGCTGTTCCAGGAGAGAACGTTCTTCCCAGACTTGGCGTCTTGTAGGTGAAACCTCAGAGGCCCGTCGCCAGTCCTGGTGTGCGAGTCTCGTAAAAGCGTGAGGTCCCATAATGTGTGCTTAATGCTCGAGGGCTGTCAGGGTGCTTGGGGGCGTTGATGCAAGGAATGTATGCGTTAAGATTCCACTGTGTTCCTGTCGGGCATCTGGATGGGGTTAGAGCGGTCAATCTGTATCACACTGGGAAAACCAGAAATTAGCCCTAATTGACGACGAGTAGCCTTTCCTCTCCCAAGACAGCTGCCAAAAAGCTCTGAGAAAAAGTCCTGAAATCTTGGAGATTGACTTTCTTCACTTTAGCTCGCCTGCGAGCACATGACAGAGAAAGCCTCAGAGAACGGGTTGGTCTGGCAGGATCTTCTGTTGCGCTTTCCCTCCTTGCCAGGTTCCTGGAGAAGCATTTTACTTTTAGGCGTGCATTCAAAGCACATGCACAGTAAGGAAAAATGCAGCCCTTGTCTTTTGACTCCAGCCGGGCTGGTGGCCTCAGAAACCGTACCTTATAGTGCAGAGAGCACAGCCCCCGGGCCCAGGCCTTCCAAGGAAGACTGTGTGGAGGATGCAGCAGACGACCGTGTTCCGTGGCCGAGGAGGCTTGGGGGCAGAGCCTGAGGTCTGGGCACGGGCCGAGCGCTTGTAGGTGAATTACACCAAGGAACTGAACCGTCTGAACTGCACACAGACTCCCAGCTTGGGGCACATCTTGCAGTCTGCTGAGTATTCGAGAGAAGGAAAAATTGATGATTCGGATTTTGGTGGGCAGTAATGTTACCAAGTCAGACTTGGCGTGAAGGCAAAATCCCCGACGTTTAAGTTTGTGTAAAGGGCTCCTTTGTATGCCCAACCTTCTCATCTCTGCTGTGGTCTAATGGGGCACTTGGCCCACGTCAAAGTTATGTATGCTCGGCCCCAGTGATTTTAATTCATGGATCTTTTTTTTTTCTTTTTCATCAAGGAACTGTAAGTCCTTAGGATGTTTTTGTGAAGGTTTCTGAAGTCTCCTGAGGCACAGACACAATCCTTATCTGGAACAGGGGCCATGAGACCACGCTTGCCCGGGTACGGAGTAAGCAGCATGCGGGCGACCACCCCGGGAGGTTTGGGGGGGCTGCCAGCCAGCTGGCCAATGCCGGTGTGGAGGCCAGAGCGGCCCCTGCACTCGGGTGCTGGTGGTTTCCCGGACGCCGTCGAGAGGCTCTGAAAGCACAGCCCTTGGCTCAGACGCCAGCCCCGTGCCTCTAACCCTGTGCGGATCGTCCTGCGTGGTGTTTGCGTGGTGTTTGCGTGGTGCCACAGAAGGAAACCCGGCACAAGGCCGTACTCAGGAGCAGCGAGCGAGCAGAGTTCCTCAAAACGACCAGAAGTGAAAACAGGGTGGAAAGTAAGATAAAATACTGTGGGGAAATAAGATTTTCAGAATTGTTTGAAGGAAATTCTTCAATCCCGGAGCAAAAATAAGAAGCTGAGACTTCCAGTAAAAAGCAACTAAAATGCTCTGTGCCTGTGAGACCACCAAGCTGGACGGGGGTCAGCTGAACGGGACAGAGAGCTGAGGGCAGGGGGTCCCCTGCCGTAAGGCCGCCACAGAGAGCCCAGGCCTGCAGGCAGGGACTTCCCTGCCACCGCCTCCCTTCTCCCCTCGAGACCTCGGATCGCACACACCCTCGTAGCTAGTGTTTGTGACAGTGTTCCGTTACTGCAAATGAGTCATTTTGTTATTTTGGAAATTTACGTCTCAAGTACCTGAAGACAGTTTTTTTCCCCCAAAATGCTATTTAAACTGAGTAAATTTATTTAAATATATCTCAGTGCTAAACATCTGGCTGAGGTATGGCATACATTTTTCTAGGTTAGCAAAATTTAAAGATTATTTCCATAATTTTTTTGTATTGCCATAATTTTAAAAGTTACATTTACCTTTATATATTGTATTATATATATGTGTTATTATATATACCACGTATATTATATGGTTATGTATTCTCTATATGCATTTTATATATATATATATATGTGACCGTATATAACAAATTAAACAAATGCGGCTCTTCTAACTTTGGCTTTAAATCCTGAAATGAGATGAATAAAATAAAATTGGGTATTAAAAAGAAGCAGAGGGTAAGGGATATGTTAGGCAGACACAAAAGAAAAGCAGAGAGCATGTCGTTAATAGCGGGTAAATCTCAATTCAAGGCGAAAAAGCATCACTGAGACAGAATTGCTTCGCCACACCACGCAGGAGTACAGGGCCCACGGATGGCAGAGCCACCACAGACGTATGTGGCCTAGATGGCGTAACCGCAAGAGCTGCAGGGACTAGAAGGTAGAATGGACAAGGCGAGGGGTGGTGGGAGACACGCCCAGACCCCGCGGCCCGTCGAGGGTCAGGCAGTGACTACATGCAGCAGTGAGGGGCCAGGAGAGGCTTCAGGAGACAGGTGGACACAAAGTTGTGAGTTTAACATATCGTAGTTCACAGAGAAAAGCTCTGCGGTTTCCAAAAAGTTGAAATAAGTAGAAACCATTGACTGTCATCATAATGCAATAAAAAGAGGAATAAATACAGAGGTGGAAACCAGTCGTCCCAGGGAGGCCCTCAGGGCAGAGGGGGCGTTGCTCCTGGCGGGGTCCCAGCTGGCGCCCCCGCGTGGGTCTTGGCACAGCTGGTTCCTCCTTAGCATTCACGTCTCAGCCCGCAGTTCCCTCCATGGACAGGCCTCCCTGGCCCCATCAAACCCATGCCTGGGGGTTCTTCTTTCCTAAGATTGTCTTGTTTGTTGGCTTTTGGAGTTGGGGATTTCCTTGCTGTCTCCCCCGCTCAAGGGGCAGCTCCGTGAGGGCAAGGAGCTTACCTGTCTCATGGAAAGCCTTATGCTCCATGTCTGGAGCGCAGCCCGCACTCAGACTTTGAATCGTGTCGTCCAATGAACAAAAGGCCCAGTGATCCTGCTATTCAACATAGTATTAGAAGTCCTAGCCACAGCAATCAGACAACAAAAAGAAATAAAAGGCATCCAAATCGGCAAAGAAGAAGTCAAACTCTCACTGTTTGCAGATGATATGATACTTTATGTGGAAAACCCAAAAGACTCCACCCCAAAACTGCTAGAACTCATACAGGAATTCAGTAAAGTGGCAGGATATAAAATCAATGCACAGAAATCAGTGGCATTCCTATACACCAACAAGACAGAAGAAAGAGAAATTAAGGAGTCGATCCCATTTACAATTGCACCCAAAACCCTAAGATACCTAGGGATAAATCTAACCAAAGAGGCAAAGGGTCTGTACTCAGAAAACTATAAAATACTCATGAAAGAAATTGAGGAAGACACAAAGAAATGGAAAAACGTTCCATGCTCATGGATTGGAAGAACAAATACTGTGAAGATGTCAATGCTACCTAGAGCGATCTGCACATTTAATGCAATCGCTATCAAAATACCATCAACTTTTTTCAAAGAAATGGAACAAATAATCCTAAAATTTGTATGGAACCAGAAAAGACCACGAATAGCCAGAGGAATGTTGAAAAAGAAAAGCCAAGCTGGCGGCATCACAATTCCGGACTTCCAGCTCTATTACAAATCTGTCATCATCAAGACAGTATGGTACTGGCACAAAAACAGACACATAGATCAGTGGAACAGAAGAGAGAGCCCAGAAATGGACCCTCAACTCTATGGTCAACTAATCTTCAACAAAGCAGGAAAGAATGCCCAATGGAAAAAAGACAGTCTCTTCAACAAATGGTGTTGGGAAAATTGGACAGCCACATGCAGAAGAATGAAACTGGACCATTTCCTTACACCACACACAGAAATAGACTCCAAATGGTTGAAAGACCTAAATGTGAGACAGGAGTCCATCAAAATCCTAAAGGAAAACACAGGCAGCAACCTCTTCGACCTCAGCCGCAGCAACTTCTTCCTAGAAACATCGCCAAAGGCAAGGGCAAAAATGAACTATTGGGACTTCATCCAGATAAAAAGCTTTTGCACAGCAAAAGAAACAGTCAACAAAACCAAAAGACAACCGGCAGAATGGGAGAAGATATTTGCAAATGACATATCAGATAAAGGACTAGTATCCAAAATCTCTAAAGAACTTATTAAACTCAACACCCAAAGAACAAATAATCCAATCAAGAAATGGGCAGAAGACATGAACAGACATTTTTCCAAAAAAGACATCCAAATGGCCAACAGACACATGAAAAAGTGCTCAACATCGCTCAGCATCAGGGAAATCCAAATCAAAACCTCAATGAGATACCATCTCACACCAATCAGAATGGCTAAAATTAACAAGTCAGGAAATGACAGATGTTGGCAGGGATGGGGAGAAAGAGGAACCCTCCTACACAGTTGGTGGGAATGCAAGCTGATGCAGCCACTCTGGAAAACAGTACGGAGGTTCCTCAAAAAGGTGAAAATAGAGCTACCATATGATCCAGCAATTGCACTACTGGGTATTTACCCCAAAGATACAAATGTAGTGATCCGAAGGGGTGCGTGCACCCCAATGTTTATAGCAGCAATGTCCACAATAGCCAAACTGTGGAAAGAGCCAAGATGTCCATCGACAGATGAATGGATAAAGAAGAAGTGGTATATATATACAACCGAACATTATGCAGCCGTCAAAAGGAATGAAATCTTGCCATTTGCAGCGACATGGATGGAACTGGAGGGTATTATGCTGAGTGAAATAAGTCAATCAGAGAAAGACATGTATCATATGACCTCACTGATAGGAGGAATTCTTAATCTCAGGAAACAAACTGAGGGTTGCTGGAGTGGTGGGGGGTGGGAGGGATGGGGTGGCTGGTGATGGACATTGGGGAGGGTATGTGCTATGGTGAGTGCTGTGAATTGTGCAAGACTGTTGAATCACAGATCTGTACCTCTGAAACAAATAATGCAATATATGTTAAGAAAAAAAAAAAGATAGCAGGAACGGAAGAATGAAGGGGAGGAGATCGGAGGGGGAGATGAACCATGAGAGACGAAGGACTCTGAAAAACAAACTGAGGGTTCTAGAGGGGAGGGGGGTGCGAGGATGGGTTAGCCTGGTGATTGGTATTAAAGAGGGCACGTTCTGCATGGAGCACTGGGTGTTATGCACAAACAATGAATCATGGAACACTACATCAAAAACTAATGATGTAATGTATGGTGATTAACATCACAATAAAAAATTTTTTAAAAAAAGGCCCAGTGATCACGGTGACCATGCTGCAAGGACTGTTCTCGGCACCTTACCTCTGTTAGCTCAGCCGTAGTGCTCACCCTCAAGAGGGGACTCTTGTGGTCCCCGATGTGCCATCGGGCGAGCAAACGTGTCCAGAACTAGCAGAAGGCGAGCCGGGCTTGAGTGTGTGGGTCTGAGTGCTCGTGTGTGGCAGCCCCTCGCCTCCGGTGGGTGCCGAGTCCGCGTGCAAATGTGCTCATTCCCTGGGATGAGGGGAGATTGTGGAAACACTGGAGAGCAGGGAAAGGACCAAAATGAATGAAAGAAGAGCTGTCTTCCCTAAAGACGAGAGCAGAAGTGAGCAATCCAAGACACTGGAGAACAGGAGGCCACCAGGAGCGGCATTCGGGGAGGGAGGGCACGGGAGAGCTGGGGCTAGCCTGCTGAAGGAGAGACACCAGAGTCCGCAGCAGGACCGGCTCCCAGGGAGGACGCAGGCCCGTCGCTGTGCACTCGAGGGCAGCATCCAGTGAGACCCAACTTCCATTCTCAGTGGCTTGTTCATTGAAACTTTTTGAAATAAACCCAAACGTCTAGCAAGTTGAAGGACGGTGTAAAGAATTTCCTTAATTAGGGCTCCTGGGTGGCTCCGTTGGCTGAGCGTCTGACCCTTGATCTCAGCTCAGATCTTGATCTCAGGGTTGTGAGTTCAAGCCCTGCGTTGGGCTCCGTGCTGGGTGTGGAGCCTACTTGAATTAATTAATTAATTTCCTTTATCAGGTTTCACGGCGTTGCCTGCTTTCCCCAGTTCTGCTCTGTCAGGTCTCACACACGTGTATTTATGTTCAGGGCCCGGGGCTCCTTTCTGCCCCTTTCCCCCCAGAGGCTGGTCCCGCCTTCACGGAGGGCAGACAGACCCCAGATGCAGGGCCATCCCTTTGGGTTTCTGTCATCTTTTCTTCTTAGTCCTTCTATTTTCCCTGCTCATGGCCGCCCTTTAAACAGATTCTTTGTGTATTTTTTTTCCTCAAGCTTTTCTTGCTGCTCCAGCGGGAGGTCGGCTCTTACCTACTCTGCCGTTCCCAGAAGCAAAGTCCCTGAGGGGACAGGAGCCAGCGTTTGACTGTCCAGAGGAGAGACCTGGCCGTGGGCAAAGGGGTCTGTGGAGGACAGCGAGGTACCTTTCCACGGCACTCCTGTTCGGGACCCATTTGCACCCCTGCTTCGTGGTGCTTGTGGCCGTCCTCACTGAGGCCCCTGGGGCTTTGCCAGAGTGTGTCAGCTTGCTTCTCCGCCATCCCACGGCCACACCGCTGTCCTGCCGTCCCTCTCCTCCCGAGTGTCCGGCCAGCTCCCCTCTTCCAGCCCAGCAGCCCCGTTGCCTTGAGGGTGTAAGTCCTTCACAAAATTCACCATCTTTTTAGTGAGGTCTTAGAAGGGAGCAAAACTAGATCAGGGTGTTCGTCTTCCATCAGTAATCATAAATCAAAGCATTATTTGTAATATTTTTTTAAAAGAAAACCATGAGAAGACTGGCTCCATTTATGAAATTATAGCACATATGAGTGAAATTCCAAACAATTAAAAAATGTTCTTGGTCTATTTGTTGATCTACAGGACGTTCTTGACATAGGGTTGAGCGCAGTAAAAAAACCGAGGAGTGTATGAAGCGTGGTTCTCGATAGCGCGTGCGTACGATGCAGCCCATCTGCGCACATGGGGAGACCCCCTAGGGAGACGTGCATCAAGATGCCAACAGTGCTGAGCTCTGAATTTTCCTTTCTTATGTTTGGAGGGTTGTTTGGTTTGTTTTGTTTCGTTTTTTTAATTTTATGGTGAGCATCATTTTTCTGAAAACAAAATCCTTTAAAAATATGTATTACATCAGATGTTAGCAACTGAATACTAAGTCCAGATTTCATTTAAAGACCAGCGGTCAACTGTGTGCAGAGAAAACGATGTCACGCATAGGGTCAAGCCCTTGGCTTTTTATATGTTCCTCCCCATGGTACTCACTTGTAAGTTACTCTTCTGGGATTAAAAAAAAAAATCAGGCTGTTCTGTGTAGACCCCGCTTGTGTCTAGAGACCCTGTCGTATTTCCCCTCTTCCCGTCTCTAGGAACTGCTGCTGGCACTCTAGTCTTTGAGAGTCTCGGGGAACCAGAAGGAACCTTCTTGTTCAGATTTAGAGACTGAGGCCCAGAAATATCAAGCAGGTGTTACAATTGTCTCACAGCCGTGCCTCCCACCCACCTCGTCTTGTTGCTACCTTCCACTTTTTTATCTTCTTACCCATGTGAGCTTTCAGCACCCACCGCCCAGAAATCTAGTTCCACCATAATCCTTCATAAATCTATCCAACTCCAAGGATATTTTTTCCATTCAAATCTAATTACGCCACCAATTGATAGTACGAAGATGTCCCCCGCGCTTGCCCGAGCTTGGCTCCTCCATGACCTGGCGGGCACAAGGGTAGTAATTGGATTTGAGGTTCGCTCAGCCTCTTGCAGACAACATTTAAGTGGCTGCTCTCGAGCTGCACTGTTCTAAGAACCAGCACAGCAGAGCACTGTCTCTGGGCTCGGTTTTTGCCAGGACACCCGCGTAATTGAATTACGCACAGCCAGGCACCGTCAGATTCCGCCTTTTGTTGGGTGCAGAGGTAGCTGCTGAGTGCAGTGCATTAGTGGCCTGCTTGGAAGTGCCTGCAGAGGATGAGAAACGTTGCTTCCGTAACAGACATTTTTTAAGGAGAAGAGCATAAACTAGGTTGAGTGATAGTAGCTAACTGCATCTGATTAGCAAAAACAAAAACCAGTAACGCTGTTTGGGGCCATGCTGTTCAGGCATTGCTCTGAGCACATGACATGGGTTCGTCCACAGCATTTGGGTACAGTTGAGGAAACTGAGGCCCGAAGAGGTGGTGTATTCTGCCCTAAAGTCACTGAGGTGGTAACAGGTGGAGCTGGAACTCCAACCCGGGCATTCCCGCTTGCTTTCTGCCAAGCGAAGGACTCAAAGTGAGAAGCAAGGGGCAGCTGTACCTGGTGACGACCTCAAAGTGCCAGGAGCAGAAGTGGTTCTGATCTAACCGTAAAACAGGACCATAAAGAACACGTCTTCGGAAGGACTTTGTACGGAAACGTCGACTAGGTGAGGACATTTCCCCAAATGGCTCCTGCCCAGATCACCAAGTCTGTCCGAGGCCCCAGCTCGCCTGGGGGTCGCATCCCATCCAGGTCCCACCCATACTCTGGGTGTCCAGACAAGCATTTCCAAGGGTGGCGACACCCACGTGGTGGTCCCTTTGGAATAAAATCTTGGAGCCGCAAACAGAGTGGTTGAGAGTCAAGGTCCCTGGGAGACGGGCGGGAAGTGCCTGCCAATCAGGGACCCTCTGGGGCCAACTCGGGGCATCACCCCGGCGTCTTTCAGGGACCGCTGGTAGGCTGCAAAGGTTCTTCTTCCCAGGCCTGGGAACAGCCAAGCAGATTTTCCCCAGCAGGTTTTGCCCCGTGGATGGAAGCATGTACACATGATCTGAAGCATCATCTCAGCTTCCCATGCAGGGTGGGATCAAATATGTAGAAAAGGATCCACTGAATGCCTTCAACACATACCGAACACTGGAGTGTTTCCCATTTGAACTAGTAATAAACACATCAAATGTTTAGGTGGCATGTTCTTCTCCAAGGGAGAAATGAGCCTTTTGGTTGACTCTTTGGATAATGCACTCAGTGTATTTAGACTGTGTGTGACTTGGGGAACGTGATGTAGTCGGGCCCTTTGATAAAGCAGCAGGCTGTGCGTGCAGCCCACAGCCAGGGTCTCAGCGCACACGGGTCTCCCCTGAAAAGGGAGAGTGGGGGCACCTGGCCGGCTCAGGAAAACGTGCAACTCTTGATCTCAGGGCCGTGAGCTCAAGCCCCACATCGGGTGTAGAGATGACTAAAAAAAGAAACAAAAGGAGGAGAACAGTGAGGGCGTGAAGCACTCCAGGTGGGTTGCCTTGCTTCACGGTGGGCCTGTGTGGTTGGGGGGCCCCTGCAGGAGCATCTCCTGGAGAAATGGGAGAGCTGCGAGCCTGGCTTTTGGCCTCGGGCTGTGTGTGCTTCGTCCAAGGACCCACCTAGACTCTCTGGCCCAGCCGCGGCATCCCTTGTGCCGGGCAAGAGGGGGAGGGCTGTGTTGTGGAGCCGTGGGTCACCGCTAATTACCGCTGCCACCTCGCCATCAGGGGGCCCACATCTGAGGACATGCGGGCGTGGGCGGGCATGTGGCGCTGCGCGTCCTACAGGTCACCCTCCAGGGTCATGGATCTGGGGCCCATCACGCCTGGCGGGCCCAGGTGCACAGACCTGCCTTCCCACCCCAGCAGCCTTCCAGTTTTTCTGTCTTGTCTCCAAGCTCTGAATGAAAATCCGTCTCTTTAGAATTTGTGTATTACTTGAGACAGTAACGTGACAGGTGTAAGCAGTGTAGAAGGTTTCTGTTTACGCCTCAGAGTGCTCTCTGGCCCCCCACACCAGATATCCCATCCAGCCCGGCCCCTGGCTCCCCCTGCACAGAAGTGTGCAAATCCTGCGTTAAGAACACCTGGGGTTTGGGGCGCCTGGGTGGCTCAGTTGGTTAAGCGACTGCCTTCGGCTCAGGTCATGATCCTGGAGTCCCTGGATCGAGTCCCGCATCGGGCTCCCTGCTCGGCAGGGAACCTGCTTCTGCCTCTGACCCTCCCCCCTCTCATGTGCTCTCTCTCTCTCTCATTCTCTCTGTCTCAAAAAAATAAATAAAATCTTTAAAAAAAAAAAAAGAACACCTGGGGTTTGATCCCGTCAGCGTTGTTAGCTTATGTAGCCCATTCATGGGGCGCCCGTTCCTGGGGGTACGGCAGAGGTGGGGGAGGCTGCGCCCTCTCTTTGCTTCTGTGTTCCTCCCCGAACAGCCGCCTGATTACAGCGATGAGGCCGAGGTCTCTGCCGGAGCCAGTCAGAAAGCCCCCAGGGAAGGCCTGTCTGGTCCCCAGGAGGGCGTCGGCCACTGCCCTGCCGTCAGGGTGCCGCTGGCCCTTGGGGACAGAAGAGCTGTCATCCGCCTTTGCTGGCTGGTGGCCCTGACACTGTTGGCCTCTTGGCAGGTGTTAGTTGATGGTCCGGTGAGATGAAGACCGGAACCCAGAGCAGGAAAATACTAACACTAATTAAGTATGTACTCATCCTGGAGGGGTGGGGCGCTGGGTGTTGCTGAGAGAGGTTGGCAGCTCCAGGGAGGGGCACTGGAGGGGTCGGCACCTCTTTTTATCTGGGTCACCTCCCCGGAGGGCAGGCGTGCACACACACGCACGCACACACAGGGTCACGGCTTCACGGTTTCCCAGGGCTCTGTGATCCCCAGGGCTCGTTCTCGGTGGGTCCCAGCACACGCACCCACCAGACTCACTGAGTGTGTCCTTCGTTGACCGTTCCCACTGCAGCTCTGGGCCAGACATCATGTACAAAGAGCCCAGGAATCATCGTAAGAGTGCTCGTGTCCAGAAAGAGCCTCTCTCATCTATTTGAGATACAGAGAAAAGAAGTAGAGGATATAAAATCAAAGCTGAAAAAAAATATGTACATGTCCTCAGTATATCCTTCCCACAGCTCACCCCTGTTCTGCCAGCAAGCGTATGACAAGTTCTGGGATCTTCTGTGTCAATGTCATGCAAGCAGTGACTTTTCCTGAAAGGCCGCCCGCCCTCATGCTTTCGATAAATGAGCTACTGTGTTGCTTGAGCTATTGGTCGCCAGATGCAATAATGTTATTCAAGATTTCATCAGAAATGCTGGTCTTAGTGGAAGATGAAATGATATAACCAGAGGTGTTGAACCTTTACTCGTTTGTATTAACGGTAACTGTCTAACTTCATTCCCCACAAGGTACTTTAGAACTGAACTCTTAAGCAGTAGATACGGCCTTCTGTCCACAAATCACAGTTTTGGATTTATATCTTTATCCCTAGGAGTTTGACATTGTCTTCATCCTTCCCTATAAAAACAAAACCAAAAATAAGGCTTCAGATTCAGCTGATATCTCTTGAATTCCCCGTATGTATTACCAGGAGATGGGGACCCGTTCCTGATGACATGTGCGTGTCGACGGGGTTTTATAGCTTCAGGAACCCGAGGCTGAGAATAATGTCATGACTTCACCACGTTCTTATTATGGTGAAGTCTAGACAAGAAGTCAGTTTATTTCTCTCGTGTGACTTCCTTCACTGAAAAATTCACTTGCCTTAATGAGAAGCTTTCCTGAGGAAACCAGTCTCCCCTGGCCTCTGTCTTATCTCAGCCCGACCCACTGCTTTGGGCTGTCCTCGCCCCAGTGCCTTCCCCACCCACTCACTTGATGGAGGCTGCCAGTTCCCAGGGAGGCTGAGAGCATGAATGGATTACAGCCTGGCTCCAGCCACTGCTTTTTGAAATGAAAATATCTGCCTCATTAAGTTGTGCTGTAATTTCATGAGAAGGGATGACAGGCTGGGGGCCAGTGGGGGAACCCTTTTCTCTGTCGGCAAATGTAGAAAAACCAAAAGGGAGAGAGAGGATCTCAAATGTCTGAGGAGGAGCACGTCAGGTTTGTGGGGAGACGCTGGGCTGTGGGATTGAGCCAAGACCTGCCATCCTGAGCAGACGTCCACCCCAGACGTGGCTCTGGGGTCCGCAGGTCTATTCCTCTGGGAATAGGAGGAATGTAAACTTGGTGACTGTGTGTAACAAAGCTGAAAGAGCTGCAGAACTGGGATTTGAAAGGGAACATTCATGATGGATTTTGAGCCACAGATTGTCTCTAATAAAACATGTTTAAAGCAAAAGTGTAACTGTAGAAGCTGCTGGCCAGTCTTCCATTACCAAATCTATATCCAAATTAGCTTGGCAGGCAGTGCTTTCATTCTGTCTAAGCCCTGGAATTTCACCCGGAGGGACTGGGAAAGGATGGTCTCGGTATACTCACAACGGGAAAGAATGCTCAGTGCCTCTCGGGGGATTCTCTTGGAACCCCACCAAACACAGGACAGGTGCAGGCAGAGAGCACCCTGCATTCTCAAGCACATGAGTGCTCTCAGCATAGAGACCTGGCTCTTCAAAGTCCTGTCTACTTCCCATGGTAGGTGGTGTGGACAGAACCTGGGCAGGTGCACCTGGGCTGTATTTGAATGAAGTGACACCCACTGAGAAGCCTGGCCACGGGCACAGTGCGTGTGGTGAAGCCAAGCCGCCATATCTCATCCAATCTAAGACACGACTGATTGACTGTAGGTCCAGCATGTTTTAAGGATTACCAAGAAAGAAAGGGAGAACCATCAAGTGAGAGACACGACGTGATCCGGGGACATTGATATGAAAAATGTATACATTAGAATGGATAGACGGTGGGGCACCCGAGTGGCTCCGTTGTTAAGCGTCTGCCTTCGATTCCCTGCTCAGCGGGAAGCCTGCTTGTCCCTCTCCTACTCCCCCTGCTTGTGCTCTCTCTCTCTCTCTCTCTGTCAAATAAATAAATAAAATCTTTAAAAAAAAAAAAAAAGAATGGATAGATCCATTTTGACATGGGGAAAGATTTATTATACTTTTGAAAATAATCAAGTTAGGTACAGATTGAGAGGATTGACTCAGTCTTGAAATTAGGCAGGTACAAAGGGTCAGCGTTTGAAGTCAAGTCTCCATGGAAGTGGACATCTCATCCAGTTGTGTTTGTCATGCTTTCAAGTTGTGAAAGTTTGGATTTTCTGGAGTAAGAGATAAACCACTACCAGAAATGGTCCCTGCCAAGCCAGCACCCTGAGGAATGGTTGCCTCCCGAGAGACAGATGGGGTCTAGGCTGTACTCAGCCCTTCTCTCATGACATGGGGCTTCCTGCTTCTGGCACCTTCATTCCAGTCCCGCTGTCACTTCTGAAGAGAGTGTTCTCATTCCCAGATCAGGCGGCGTTGCTCCTCTGTGACAGCCCTCTGTGATTCAATCTGTGTGCTTGCAGCAGAGTACCTCTGCGCGTCCAGAGGGCTCAGATGCCTGCACAGGCTGGGTCTTTGAAGACCTGGTTGTTACCTGAAGAGTTTATGGAGACTTTGCCTTCTATTCTGATACATAAATAGGTCGTGAATTATGGTACCTCTCGGTTACATTACCTGAGTGTGTTTCCCTGCTTTGTTCATTCCACAAATATTTGACGTGACGTATGTGCTGGTCCAGTTGTAGATCTTGAGGAGAACGGGGTGAACAAGACAGAGTCCCTCCTCTGTGAAAACTTAGGATTAAGGACCCAGTGTGATTAATTCGGGGTTTGTAAAATGTAAGCAGTGTTGTGCTCATTCAAGATTCTGTCTTTTTGAGGAAGATTGATTTTCCTGTTTAATTTGTCCTATAACTTCAAGTCCCTCTGATGTGAGAAGTGGGCACCCAGAGATACACTCTTCCCCACTGAGTGTGGCCTCAGTCCTTCCACAGCAGAACTGACTTGGCTCCTGCTCTGCTCCTAAGACCAAACTCAGGTAGTCCCTAGGAGGACCTTTCCTGAACCTGGTTCCATGTCATCCATTGCCCCAGGTCCCCCAGCACCTCACACATCTCCGTCATGGGGCTTCTCACATGTTATAGTCGTTTTTCTTGTAGATCAGTATCATGTTTTAATTTACTTTTGTGCTGTCAAAGCCTGGTACAGTGCCTGGCAGGTATGTATTGGATGAATCTTTAAAATTAATTCCTTATGGTCCAGGCTACATAGTGAAGGTTGGGGCCTCCTCTGAGACCTTACTTTCTACCTCCTGGTGGCTTCATCTCAGATGTTTTAGATCCGATAAACAAGTCATACTACCATTTTTCTGTTATACATTTGGGATCATAATTGCTGATCTTCAAGAGAGAAGGAAAGGAAGGAACTTTATATAAATAGGAAAAAATAGAGGTCACTTAGAACTGCATTTTGATTAGAAAAGTTTTTCAATTTAAAAAAAAAAAGATATCCAAGCTGAAATTCTCAACCATAAATACTATGTACAATAGAGAATATGTTGGGATTTTGTGTGCGTCTGTGTTATGTATTCTAGTCCCAAGTAGGTCAAGGTTAATTTAGAGGTTGTTGGTTCATCATAGTGTTGGTTCATCTAAAGCCATTGTGGAAGAGACTTAGGTGTATGTGCACACCAGGAGGACTCATGCGGGATGGCTCTGTGGGACTCCCACCCTGGGGACAGTGGCTGCCTTTGGGAGGGGAGATGGAGGCAGGTTGGGTATGGAGGAAAGGGACTCATTTCTCCGTGTTCTTATGTGCCTTTGAGGGGTGTTGTGTTTTTGTGGCTTTGCTATCTGCACTTACTCTGCAGCCTTTTTAGTTTGAACTACAGCTCATATACAGAGCACATGAAACAAAGTGTAATGAATAATTATAAAGCAAATACTCACATAACCACCACCCAGGCTAGGTGCCCCATAGCCCCCTGTGGGTCCTGAATAGGTTGAGGGATGCCTATTTCTGTACTTTATAAACACAAAATCATACTGAATAAATCCTTTTTATCTCAGCTTCTTCACTCAACAGTGTTTTTGTAAGATTCATTCATATTGTGTAGGGCTCATTCATCTCTATAGTTTCGGGATGTTCTAGAATATCCACTGCTGATGCACATTCAGGTTGTTTCCAGTTTGGGCTGTTAGTGCTGATGTGAGCATTATCTTACCTATATTGTGCTGCACGTGCGTGAGATTCATAGATTATGCCCAGGAATGCAGTTCCTGGCTCACAGGGCAGGAGTCTGTTGGCTTTATG
The DNA here is from genome assembly GCF_002201575.2 of Neomonachus schauinslandi. Classification (NCBI taxonomy): domain Eukaryota; kingdom Metazoa; phylum Chordata; class Mammalia; order Carnivora; family Phocidae; genus Neomonachus; species Neomonachus schauinslandi. Next base: position 3,356,260 of record NC_058411.1, on the reverse strand, counting down.
TATTCAAATAGCTCCCTCCTCTGTGGCCTGCCTTTTCATTCTTGGTGGTGTCATGATGAAGAAAAATATTTGATCTTGGGCGCCTGGGTGGCTCAGTTAGTTAAGCGACTGCCTTCGGCTCAGGTCATGATCCTGGAGTCCCGGGATCGAGTCCCATATCGGGCTCCTTGCTCAGCAGGGGGTCTACTTCTCCCTCTGACCCTCCCCCCTCTCATGTGCTCTCTCTCTCTCATTCTCTCTCTCAAATAAATAAATAAAATCTTTTAAAAAAAAAAAAGAAAGAAAAATATTTGATCTTATATATTCAATTTATCAATCTTTTTTTTAATTTAAATTCAGAAAGGGTGAATACTTACAAATTTATCAATCTTTTAATGATTATTATTTTTATGTGTTAAGAAGTTCTTCTCAGAACCAAATAAATAAAATTAGAAATGAAAAAGAAGTAACAACTTGACACCATAGAATAACAAAAGATAAGATACTACTACAAAAAATTGTATGCCAAAAATTAGCCAGCCTAGAAGAAATAAATTCCTAAAAACATGCAATCTTCCAAAGCTGAATATAGAAGAAATAGAAAATCTGAACAGACCAAGTACTAGTAATGAAAGTGAATCACTAATCAAAAAAACTACCTCCCAAAAAAACAAAACAAAACAAAAAACCCTACCAAAAAATAAAAGTCCAGGACCACATGGGTTCACAAGTGAATTCTTCGAAATGTTTAAAGGGTTAATGTCTGTTCTCCTCAAATTATTCCAAAACACTGAAGAGGAAGGAAAGCTTCCAAATACATTCTACCAGGCCAGCAGTACCCTGATACCAAAACCAGACAAGGACACCACAAAATAAGAAAACTACAGGCCAATGTTCCTGATGAACATAGATGCAAAAATATTTAGCAAAATATTAGCAAACCGCATACAACAACACATTAAAATGACCATTACCGTGATCAAGTGGGATTTATTCCAGGGATGCGGTCATGGCTCAACATTTCCAAATCAGTGTGATAAACCACATTAACAAAAAGAAGGATAAAAATCATATGATTATCTCAGTAGATGCAGAAAAGGCCTTTGACAAAATTCAGCATCTGTTCACGATAGGAACTCTCAACAAAGTGGGTTTAAAGGGAACATACCTCAACATAATAAAAGCCATATGTAAAAAACCCACAGGTAACATCATACTCAATGGTGAAAAGCTGAGAGCTTTTCCTCTAGAAGACATGGCTGTCCGCTCTTGCCACTTCTATTCGACATAGTACTGGAAGTCTAGCTACAGCAGTCAGACAAGATGCCTCCAGAATAAATGAGATGTCATTTGCAGATGACACAATACTATACATAGTGAAGACTTCACCAAAAAAACTATCAGAGGTGATCAGTGAATTCAGGATACAGAACTAACACCCAGAAATTGGTTGCATTTCTATACACTAATAGTTAAGTAACAGAAACTAAGAAAAATTTCATTCAACAATGCACCAAAAAGAATAAAATACCTAGGGGCGCCTGGGTGGCTCAGTCATTAAGCGTCTGCCTTCGGCTCAGGTCGTGATCCCAGGGTCCTGGGATCGAGCCCCGCATCGGGCTCCCTGCTCAGGGGGAGTCTGCTTCTCCCTCTCCCACTCCCCCTGCTTGTGTTCCCTCTCTCGCTGTGTCTCTGTCAAATAAATAAATAAAATCTTAAAAAAAAAAAAAAAGAATAAAATATCTAGGAGTAAACTTAACCAAGGAAGACCTGTATTCTGAAAACTGTAAAACGTGGGTGAAAGAAATGGAAAATGACCAAATAAATGGAAAGATATACCATGCTCATGGATTGAAAGTATTAATATTGTTAAAATGTCCATACTACCCAAAACAATCTACAGATTCAGTGCAGTATCTATCAAAATACCACAGCATTTTTCACAGAACTAGTACAAATAATACTAAAATTTGGCACCACAAAGACCCTGAATAGCTAAAGCAGTCTTGAGAAAGAAGAACAAAGCTGGAGGTATCACAGTTCCAGATTTCAAGTTATAGTCCAGAGGTGTAGTAATCAAAACAGTATAGACAATATAGACACGTAGATCAGTAGAGTAGAATGGAGAGCCCATAAATAAACCCATGCGTATATGGTCAATCTATGATGAGGCAGGAATATACAGTGGGGAAAAGACAGTCTCTTCAATAAATGGTGCTGGAAAAGTTGGACAGCTACGTGCAAAAACACAAAAATAAAACTCAGATGGATTAAAGACCTAAATGTGAGACCTGAAACCATGAAACTGCTAGAAGAGAACAGGCAGTAATTTTGTTATGGGCCATAGCAACTTTTTTCTAGATATGTCTCCTAAAGCAAGGGAAACAAAAGCAAAAATAAACTATTGGGACTTCATCAAAATAAAAAATTTTTGCACAGCAAAGGAGACAATCAACAAAACAAAACAACCTACTGAATGGAAGAAGGTATTTGCAAATTATATGTTCTATAAGGGGTTCATATGCAAAATATATAAAGAGCTTATACAACTCAACATCAAAAAAGCCACAAATAATCGGATTACAAAATGGGCAGAAGACCTGAATAGACATTTTTTCAAAGACATACAGATGGCCAACAGACACAGGAAAAGATGCTCAACATCAGTCATCATCAGGGAAATGCAAATCAAAACCACAATGAGATATCACCTTACACCTGTCAGAATGGCTAGAATCAAAAAGACAAGAAGTAACAAGTGTTGGCAAATGTGGAGAAAAAGGAACCCTTGTGCGCTGTTGGTGGGAATGTAAATTGGTATAGTCAATGTGAAAAACAGTATGGAGGTTCCTAAAAAAAAAAAAAAAAAATAGAAATACTGTCAGATCCAGTATCCCACCAGTGAGTATTTGCCCAAAAAAAATGAAAATAGTAATTCAAAAAGATATATGCATTCCTGTGTTTATTGCAGCATTATTTACAATAACCAAGACGTGGAAGCAACCTAAGTATCCATTGATAGATGAATGGATAAAGAAGAGGTGGTACATACACATGCAGTAGAATGTTACTCAGACATAAAAAAGGATGTGATCTTGCCATCTGCAACAACATAGATGGCACTAGAGAGTATAATGCTAAGTGAAATGAGTCAGTCAGAGAAAGACAAATACCGTATGATTTCACTCATATGTGGAATCTCAAAAACATAACAAAAAGCAGACTGGGACCTGTAAATAGAGCAAACTGATGGTTTCCAGAGGGGAGAAGGGTGGGAAGATGGACAAAATGGGTGAAGGGGATGGGGGCACCTGGGCGGCTCAGTCACTTAGGTTTCAGCTCAGGTCATGATCTCAGGGTCGTGGGATCGAGCCCCACGTCGGGCTCCTCGCTCAGCACAGAGTCTGCTTGGGATTCTCTCACTCTCTCCCTCTGCCCCTCTGCCTGCTCACCCTTGCGCACGTGCACGCTCTCTCTCTCTCTCTAAAATAAAATAAATAAAATCTTTTTAAAAAAATGGGTGAAGGGGAATGGGAGATACAGGCTCCCAGCTATGGAATGAATATGCCATGGGAATCAAAGATTGAGCATAGGGAATATGGTGAATAGCGTTGAACAGTGTCGTATGGTAGACAGATGGTGGCCACACTTGTGGTGAGCACAGCATAATGTAGACTATCGAGTTGTTGAATCATTGTTGTACACCTGAAACTAATGTCACATTGTGTGTCAACTATACTCAAAAAAGTCCTTCTCCACTTCTTTCTTGACAAAAGATACTCTTCTGTATTATTCTTAAAGGATTAGAGTTTTGTCTTTCAAATTTAAGTCATAACCCACCAGGAGCTTATTTTTTATTTTTATATGTAATGGGATCCAATTTCTTCTTTCTTCCTCCCTCCCTCCCTTCCTTTCCACCCCTAGGTACCTAGTTGTCCCAGTGTCTTATATTTTAAAACACACTTTTCTTCGCTATTCTGGAATATAGTTTTTTCATAAATCGAGAATCCATATATGCACATGCCGGTTTCTGGCCTCTGTTCTCTGTGGCTTGGCTGTTTTCATTAATAAAGTTTTAAGTAAGTCTACTTAATTATTTCTGGAACAGCAAGTTGCCCCCCACCCACCCATCCAGTTGTTCTTCTCCAGGAAGAACCCTTACATTTCCTGTGCATTTTAGAATCCACATACCCGGTTCCGTAAAAGTCTCTGATGGAATATAGATGGGGCAGCACTGGATCTATAGGTCCGTCTCTGCATCGGGTGAATGTTATCCAGGGTCCTAGCGCATCCGTCAGGCCCAGTGGGATCTGGCGGGAGCTTCCCTGTGAGCTGGGAGAGGCAAAGGGGGCTGCTCCCACCACATCCTGGCACATTGCTCAGGCAAGAAAAAGAACGCCGTCAGTCTCAGCAGATGAAAGGTTGGGTATTCACAGAAAAGATTTACAGATAGCCGTGTTAGAATTCATGGGAGTTGAGCAGGGTAGCTAGATGCAGAAGTAATCCCCAGAATCAGTTTGTGTGCGTCACAGCAGCAGTTAGAAAATTAAACCTTTTTAAAGATACCGTTTACAGTGGCATCAGAACATAACAAATACCACTAAAAAACATGTAACACATTTTAAGAGAAAATTATAAAACTTTATTGAAAGACATTTAAGGTGGTGCCCGGGCGGCTCAGTTGGTAAAGCGTCTGGCTCTTGGTTTCAGCTCAGGTCGTGATCCCAGGGGTCCTGGGATCGAGCCCCACGTCGGGCTCCCTGGTCAGCGGGGAGCCTGCTTCTCCCTCTGCCCCTCCCTTTTCTCCCTCCCTCTCTCTCTCTCTCAAATAAATAAAATCTTAAAAAAAAAAAAAAAAGACATTTAAGGAAAACTTGAGTTTAAGGAGAAACATTCGGTGTCCATGGATTGGAAGACTCAATATTGCAGAGACTTCCATTCTTCCCAAATTGATAAATGGAATTTAAAGGGCCATGAGTAGTCAGGGCATGAACAGACCAAGGTGAAAGAACTTAGTCTAACAGATACGGAGTCTTGAGGCTCTAGGAGCTGAGGCTGGTGTTGGTGCTGGGGAGGGGCATCCACACAACAGTAGAACAGTCCGTGCCTGCAGACACTTGATCTAGGACAGGGGGACGCAGGCAGCAGTGGGTAAGAAGGGTCATTTCAGAAATGGCACATAAATTTCCTCCTTCAAAAACAAAATAGTATTGCTAGACTTTTGTTTTCTAGCGGGAGAAACTTGCCGTCTGCCTTGCTTCCTCATGTAAGAACTAGAGCTAAGTGGAACTCAGCACATATTAATAAAGAATCCCAGATTTACTCCATCTTGTTAGTCGTTGAATCCAACTTTATTCCCACACACCTGGGACTAAGAATAGATGTATTGGAAAGACAAGATGATGCCATAGCTGGTGGTTTGGTGCTTTCCTTTTGGAGAGATTGCTTGTTTGTCTCCGTTTTATATGAGCGGTCTCCTGTCTGTGGGCTCACGACGTGCGGATGTTCACAGACCCCCATGGGACCCGTACGCCAGGCCTTTGAGAGCACGGCACGAGAGCTCACAGAGGTCCTGTGGTCACACGGTGGTCGCTGTCCTTGGAAATCAAGCCGCATCAGCTGCTTAGCCAATATTCTGTGAGTGACCACGAAGTGGCTCACAACTCATGAGTGTGTGCCTGGGGGGGGGAGCATCTTTTGAGGTGGCATCCTCTAGGCTGACGGCTTGGGCGGTTCCGTCCTCTGTTTCACTGGGGTCAGGGTTATTTGGGAAAAGCCATCACCTGGGTCCCACCAGCGCCGGCTCTGCTGTCTTTGTGCGGCTCTCGTGCTGAAAGCTGGTTCTCTAGTGTATCTTGCAGTGTTTCTTTTCACCACCAAGATTTGTCAGGTGGAAGTGGGCTCGGTCGGCTTTTTTATTTGAATCCTTTTTCTACCCACAAACAGCTCACATGATTCCTCCTCCCGTGTAGCTACAATTTAGTAATTCAGCCTTACCAGATCATAGCCGACGATTCGGTGGTTAAATTATGTCGTGCCGGGACCCTGCCCCTCCTGTGACTGAGGCACACACTGATGAAGCTAGCTGTGATGTGTTTAGTCACTTAGGGCTCCCTTGGGAAAGCCTGCCGTGGTCTCCAGGCTCGACCCCACGTGCTGGCGGCAGAGAAGGCTCAAGCACGCACCACCAGTGTGTGTCCCCCTGTAGATTACGAAGAAGGAAGTTTAGGTACCTAGAAGTTCTGCCGTGATGAGCCCATTCCCCGTAGCTCCTCTGGTGCCGTGGATGTAAACATGCTGCCCTCCCTCACGGTGGGGACCAGGAGCATGCATGAGGCTAAGAACGGGGTGCTCTCACCCTGCGCTGATGGTAACCTTCCTGGAGCGGCTCTGTCAGTTACAAATGACTGGCTTCCTCTTAGCAAGTACGTTTTTAAAAGAATGACACAATCTTCTCTCCGCCTTGTTTGTGCTGTTTTCCGTGGGCCAGCGTTCTCCCCGCTCCTCTCTCCCTCCCGGTTTGGCATGAGTGTGTCCCTACATTTTGCTCCTGGGTATCCTTCAGGCTTTACCTTGAAACAATTGCGAAGTGTCCCAAGTTCACAATAACAGAGTCATGAGGACAGGGAAGGGGGGGGGACCTGAAAGATTTATACAGACCCAAGGTGTTTGTGATATTATATGTGCAGAATGTAATAGCTCTTAATTTAAGAAATAATAATGAAGAGTGTTCTCTAGCCAAAACTGTGATCATCTTTTATTTCCCTCTTGATCTTAGCAGTTTCAACACAGTGTTGGGCTTGTCTCGGGCAGGTGTACTTCTTACCACCACCACCCCCCCGCCCAGTTGAAGAGCCTGTCACTGGGGTCCCTGGCAACACCCACAGGCTGAGACTGAGTTTTGTCTCTTGGTGCTTCTTAGCTGTTAGTCCCTGTTGGGATTAGGACTTCATCAACACGTTCTGAAGCAGTTTGTCCGTGTTATTGGTCTGTCTGCAATTTAAAAGGACAGGAAGCCACTGTCACTCGTGGGCAAAATCCAGAGCCCATTTTTGGTTTTTGTTCTGCTTCATGAAAGTAATTTTAAGGTTTGGGTCAAATGCAGGGTGGTGGCTCATTACTTAAGAGTCGGGCGGTCTTGAATACCCAAGCGTAATGTACAGCACTGCCAGGCCTGGTTGGTTTTGTAACATTCGGTTCACGTTACATGGATAATCAGAGGAGTAGCGTCAAGTACAGGTCCAGCTCATGCCACTCATACCTCTTTCTTCTTTGAAAATTAGCAATGCTAAGTTAAAAGGTTTTTAAAACTTAAACCATGAAGTTGTAAAAATAGCCAGATGAGGTTCTAAAAAATAGAGTTCATGAGATTATAATCACAGGCTTCTTTGTAAACTATAAATGAAAATAGTATGGTAACACCTTAGCTGCTTGGTACCCTGAAAGATTGACATGATTTCCAGAAAGTTGAAATTTTATTGCCTTTTAGGAGAATTTTAGATAGAAAGCTTTAAAACTATTTTAGTCTGCTCTTCTTTTTTTAAGATTTTATTTATGTGAGAGAGAGGAAGAGAGCACAAGAAGGGGGAAAGGCAGAGGGAGAGGGAGAAGCAGGGTCCCCGCTGAGCAGGGAGCCCGATGTGGGGCTCGATCCCAGGACTTGAGATCATGACCTGAGCTGAAGGCAGACACTTCACTGACTGAGCCACCGAGGCGCCCTCTGCTCTTCTTAGTCGGAATAGATTTTAGTGTTTTTGGTGACAAGTTTGTCTTTATTCTGAATGTCAGTTTTTATACCGTGTTAAAGGAGTGAATGATGCTTTCGGATGCTTTTGATGTATGCAAGACTTGGCAGCACCCCAAGTGACCCTAGCATGCCCTTGCTTTAGAGTATATCACAGCGTCATATCTGTGCTCTGCCACTTAATGGTGTGGTGGCCTTGGGCACGCCGTTGGAGCTCTGGGCATCTGTCTGGGTCCTCATCAGGTGTCTCTTGGGGTAAACACAGGCTTCTTTGCTTTCTAGTGTCAAGAACACGAGAATGCCAGATAGGGTCCAAACATACAAGCCGTGACGACAAACTGAACGCATTAAGATGATTCTAGCAAACGGGAGGGTGAACAAAGGGTAGTGTGGAGAGGATGGAAGTCAAGCAAAGAGGTAATTCGGAAAAGGAAACCTTTTCATTGGAAAAGGTTGGACCCAAACACTGTCGTGATGGTCACTCGTTTAAAATGATGCAGCAGTCATTGAGCACTCAGAATGGTTATGAATCAGGTTTGGGTTCCCGTAGTCTCCTGAGAATCCCTTAGGTAGTATATCCTAATCCCCTTGTCCTGCCCTCTGCTGCTTCTGTGGGAACCGCAGTTTCCCACCAAATGCGTCCGTTCAGATGGCAATGCCTGTGTGCCTGCTGTTTGCATTAGGGGGTACGGAGAACTAGGGAACATAGTCACCTGGCCTGCACCTTCAAGGAGCATGTGTGGGGAAGCAGGATAGCTGACTGTTGAAAACGATAGCAGGTGCTCAGCGACTGGCTCAGAGCACGCACGGCGCTTCAGCCAGCCAGGAAGTAAGGAAAGGCCTTGTAGAAGGACTCTGAACAGGAAGTGGGCAGTTAGGGGCAGGAAAGGGAAGGCGGAGCAGGGAGGGGACCCTTGGTGTGAAGGGGGTGACGACATGAGCGGCTGAAGGCAGGAAAGCCCAAGGCCCAGGGGCACGCACTGGGGTGCAGGTGGGTGGGGGGCAGTGGGTCTCAGCTTTGGGCTCAGGACCCCTTCACACTCCTAAAAATTATGTAGGATCCTGAGGAGCTTTTGTGTATGTGGGCTTAGCTACCAATATTGACCGTATTCCAAATTAAAGCAGAAAAATAAAGTGTATATTTATTCATCCATTTAAAACTAATAAACCTATGTGCTTGCTTTGGCAGCACATATGCTAAAATTAATAAGCCAATTACATGTTAAGAGAGAGAACGGTTTTTATGAAAAGAGCCATATTTTATGAAACAAAGACAAATTTAGTGAGAGAGCGGCATTGTTTTATACTTGTGCAAATCTCTCTCAGGTCTGGATTCTCCTGTCTGCTTCTGCATTCACTCTGTTGCCATATGTTTCAGTTGAAGGGTACAAAGACACATGTTTGGGGAAAGGAGGAGTATCCTAATAGCCTTTTCAGATGGCTATGGACATTTTCTCGATATTACACCAAAACTTAAACGGGCAGCTTCTTGAAGTAATCTGCAGTGTAGAGTCTCAAATCGTGTAATGAGCTATCCATACATTTTATTCCATTAAAAATCCAGTAGACTGACTTTCACTCTGAGTGGTTCGCTTGCCCTTGAATGATACTGTAACACAATTTATTGATCACTTTGAAAATACTGGTTCACTGAGTTGTGCAGATCTTCTGAGACATTTTACAAATGTTGGACACATTTCATTATATATATGTATATCGATAAATCCCACTCCCTTGTGTCACCACCAAGCTCCTTTTCACCCCAGGGAAGCTGTCAGACTCACGCTGGCAGGTAGTTTTCCAGACTTCCCAGAATACTGGAAGATCGTGCAGAGCTCCTTCACTGTCCAGCCCCAAGATGACCCTCCAGACTTGTTTCTTTTTTTTTTTTAAGATTTTATTTATTTATTTGACAGAGAGACACAGCGAGAGAGGGAACACAGCAGGGGGAGTGGGAGAGGGAGAAGCAGGCTTCCCGCCGAGCAGGGAGCCCGATGCGGGGCTCGATCCCAGGACTCTGGGATCATGACCTGAGCCGAAGGCAGATGCTTAACCGGCTGAGCCACCCAGGCGCCCCTCCAGACTTGTTTCTTATCTCTCTTGTATCATGGTAAAGATTATGTGGGGAAAAAAACAAAACAAAAAAACCCCAAAAACGTGTAAATATGGATAAAGCTTTTAGTATGGTCCCTGACCCAGACAAGCACTCACTAAGTAAAGTGAGTGTTGGTACTTACTATTTGCACTGTTTTTATACTGCTGTCCTCATGAAGATCACCAGGTGTCCTATGTGGTATGTGTTGACCATGGCCCAGAATGAGGAATGAAGTGTGTTTTGTGGAGCGCCAGGGTGGTGACCCTGTGTGTTTGCAGCCGCTCATCTGACAAGCCTCAGACTGACACCACTAGCTCTGTGTTTGCCAGCCAGCCAGGGGATACCCATGTGCCCTTCCCTGTCACTCTCCTCACCTTGCCTGTACCTACGTCCGCAGGTGTCGCTGGTGGGAGGGTCTGCCCCGCGCCCCAGACTGGGGCCTGTGGTTTGGCTCATTCCATGAACGCTCAGCCCAGCACAGCGCTAGCGTGTGATAACTGGCACTCAGATGATATTTGTTGAGTGAACGAACGCATCTAGAGGGTTTATTTTGAACCGGACTCTCGATGTGGTTTCAGAGAGCAAATAGTATAGAAATTTTATCCTAAGAAGCATATGAGCTGAGCAGTGACTAGCTGCTAGTTGTTTTTCTGTTTGGGGAATGTTTGACCTCTCTTCATCCCTACCCTGTCTCTCATCTTGAATCTCTATTAATTCAAAATAAAAATAGTAGAAGGCTTAAAAGTGCTTCACAGTCATTTTGGGTTAAGCATCTTTGCGATCAATATCCTTTGCTTTCTGCTTTTCAGATGTTCCTCCTGCTGATCAAGAGAAGCTTTTCATCCAGAAGTTACGTCAGTGTTGTGTCCTCTTTGACTTTGTTTCCGATCCACTAAGTGACCTAAAGTGGAAGGAAGTAAAACGAGCTGCTTTAAGTGAGATGGTAGAATATATCACCCATAATCGGAATGTGATCACAGAGCCTATTTACCCAGAAGTAGTCCATATGGTAAGTGATTACAGTTTGACTGGTGTGTCCCAGCCCTGACTTATAAACAGGGCTCTGATATCCTTAGCATAAGCTGAGCCGATGGAGCCTAACCCAACGCTTCCCTCAAAAACCCTCCTGTTGCAAAGTGTGTGCTTGAAGAATGAAAATCTTTGTAATGTGTCCAGTGTTAGAGCGGTAACAGTGAGGGAAATTGGTACCTTCTGGGTCCAGTCACAGTGTTCTGTGTGTGCGAATTCATTTAACTCCCACGAGTACCCTATGGCCAGATATGTTAGAGTTCTCACTTGTATTTATATTTATAATAGTGCCGATTATAATTTAAAAGTAAACATGTTGTCCATACATTGCAGGAAAATTCTAATGATGGGGCAGAGTTAAAATAGCGGTGGGACCAAGCTGGTGTCGGGACAGGCCGCCCTGATTGGCCGGCATCCTCCACTATCAATGCCAGTGTCGGGACGGGCCGCCCTGATTGGCCAGCATCCTCCGCTGTCGATGCCAGTGTCGGGACGGGCCGCCCTGATTGGCCGGCAGCCTCCACTATCAATGCCAGTGTCGGGACGGGCCGCCCTGATTGGCTGATGGCCTCTATCATCCTGCGGTCAGTTCATTGTTGGTTTCGTTCAGCCCCCAAATCTCAGTCCTCTGCCATCTCCTACTTTGCAGCCTGTTTCCAGGCCCTCTGCAGGATCCCATTTCGAACTCATACTTGTTTCACCCTGAACTCGTTTTCTCTTGAGTTTTTTTGGAATTTTTGGTGTTTTATCCACCTTTGAAATTAGTACTCCCTGGTTATAAGGGAGTCCTTGTTGCTTAAAGTAAAATTTTATATCCTGATTTTCGTTGAACTTCTTAAGTTACTGATTTTTTCCCCCAAAGCTATATATTTCAGAATTGACTAATCTCATGACCTAAAATATGTTTATTTCTCACTTTCATACGTTGCTTTGGGAAAAGAATTTGAAAGTGATGATCCTTTTTGTAGTTTTCACAATCGTTCTGTCAGAAGTTGAGATCAACTTGATTATTTTAACTTGTTAACTCAGAGTTGAGAATTTACCAGCGTGTGGCCAGCCCGAGGCTGCAAGGGCCACGTGGGTCCCCTCCCCAGACTCTGCGTGATGAGTGTCCTCTTCTCCTGTTCAGACTAAGAAAAATGAGAAAGTCTCTTTTTTTCACTCAATTTCAAATCTCATTTACTTTGGAAGGTTTCCCAAATGCCAGACTCTCAAAGAACAATCTAATATTTCTCCTAACACCTTCATAATTTTGTTGTTCACAATACATTTTATAATCTTCCTGGAACGTTGTTTTTTTTTGGTACAGAGGAGGGATATAACTTTATTTTCTTGTAAGGTGATTAAAAAATCACTCGTCTCTACATCATGTATTCCCTTATCCCCGTTAATTTTTTTTTAAAATTTTATTTACTTATTTGAGAGAGAGAGAGAGCACGAGGAGTGGGGGGCAGAGGGAGAGAGAGGTGAGGGAGAAGCAGGCTCCCCCGCCGAGCAGGGAGCCTGACACGGGGCCCGATCCCAGGACCCTGGGATCATGGCCTGAGCCAAAGGCAGCCACTTAACTGACTGAGCCACTCAGAAGCCCCTTCCCCACTCATTTTAAATGCTTCTTTATTGCATATTAAATTTATTTTATCTTTAAATCAATTTATTAATGTATTTTAATTTATAAGCACATCAATTTGTTATATATTAAGTCACATGATTGGAAGGTTTTTCCATTTTTAAGGAGGGAAGAGGGAAGAGTCTGCAGAGCATGAGGCTAAGGTTGGCCTGGTTTGGGTCAGATGCCATCCCTGAACCAGGGCCCCACCCTCCTGCTCAGATCACAGTCGCTTGAATTCACGTAGCAGGTGCATGTTACCAGAACTACCCAGGATACTTAAAGCCCTGGAACTTTTTTTTAGATTAAATAATCATTAACTTTTCTCCCTGTTACAGTTGTGTCCTTACTGGGTTCTCTTCCTGCTGTCTTCGCTTTGTCCCCATCCCCAAAAATTCAAGTTGGTCTCTGGAGTATTAGACAGTGGGCCCTCTAAAACACTTACAGACCCTTACTGAGCATCCACTGCCGGCCAGGAACTTTTTTAGGGGAGGAAATAGAGTAGTGGACAGTATTCCTGCCCTCCCAAAGCTTTCCTTTTCATGGGGACAGGCATAAAGAAGAAAGTATGGTGGGGATGATAGTTGGCAGTGGTTTCTGGCCCTGTTAGAGGTAGAGAGTGGGTGCAGAACTTGAGCGGCCCAGAGAAGGCCTCCACCCCAAGCAGTGCCTGGACCCAGTGTGGCAGGTGGAAGAAATGGGGACCCCTTTGTGGTTCCATCCAGATGCCCCGTGCTTTGCTGACTTCTGAGGCAGCACTTAGCTAGCTTCCGTGAGCATTGCCTGGCGCGCGTGCGTGTGTGTGTGTGTGGTGTCAGGGTTTTGTTTTGTTTTTTAAGGTTTTATTTAGTTGACAGAGAGAAAGACAGCCAGAGAGGGAACACAAGCAGCGGGAGAGGGAGAAGCAGGCTTCCCGCGGAGCAGGGAGCCCAATGTGGGACTCGATCCCAGGACCCTGGGATCATGACCTGAGCCAAAGGCAGACGCTTAACGACTGAGCCACCCAGGTGCCCCAATTTTTAAAGACATTCATTTCCACTTACTTTGAGGAATCCGAAGCCCCCTAGATGTTGTTATGCTACTTCTTTTAAATATGTTGCCTGTTAGACTGGACTGCTGTATGGTTTTTCTTAACAAATGTTTAAAGAGATAATTCATATACCATGCAGTTCACCCTTTAAAATATATAATTCCATGGTATTTAGTATATTCACAGTATTGTGCAGTTGTCATCACATCTCATTTTTTTTTTAGAACACTTTCATCCCCCTAAAAAGAAGCCCCATACCCGTTAATGGTCACTGCCATTGCTCTCTAACCTGTCACCCCAGCTCCTGGCAGTCACTCACTCACTGCCTTCCGGTCTGCATAGATGTTCCTAACCCGGACATGTCACATAACTGGGATGATAGGACGTGTGATCTTCTTCCACTTAGCATAATGCTTTCAAGGTTCATCCATATCGTAGCCTGTGTTACTGGTTCATTTTATTGCTACGTAATATTTCCTTATATGGGTACGAACCACGTGTTTATTTATCCATTCATCGTCGATGGGCATCTGGGTCACTTCAGCTACGTGGCAGTTAGGAGTAATGCCGCTGTGAGCATTCGTGTCCAAGCTGCCATGGGCACGTATGTAGTCCTTTCTCTTGAGTATTTACCTCGGAGTGGGGCTGCCACGTCCCATATTAACCGTGTGTGTCTAATGTTTTGAAGAACGGCCAGACTGTTTTCCGTACGCGTCCCCACCAGCAGGGCGTGAGGGTCCAGTTTGGCCACCTTGGCAACGCTTGCTGTTGTCTGTCTTCTGGATGCAGCCACCCTGGGGGGCGGGGGGTGAAGCGGGATCTCGCTCTACCTTTGGTTTGCATTTCCCCGGGGACCGATGACGGTGAGCATCTTGTTCACGTGTGCATAGCCTTTAGTCCTAGAGTGTAAGAGAACGTTACAGAGCAGCCAGCCCATTTATTTTCAGATTAAAAAACAACTTCTAAGAGACGAGGACGAAAAGGATTGCCAGCCACGGGGGAGCCCCAGGCATGGAGAGTTGCAGGCCTGAATCACATCAACTCCATTATCTCTTCATTTCAGTCATATTTTAAATATAATCAGCCATCTGTTTGTTTGTTTCAATTAGATTCTCTAGTTAATCTGCTTTTCAGGCCTTGGCATTTTTCTTGGAGTCAACACACCGATAGCAAAACCACTGTTTCCACAGACACCATGTTGACGTGTCGTCACCCTCAGCCAGCCTGGTTATTCAAACGAACGTTAGTGAGCATCTTCTCGAAAAATAAAATGAGAAGCCCACTTAAAGGGAAACAGCTGATGGTGTTTGTTGTCAGTGACAAAGTTTGAGTTTGGGGGCGGAAATTTGAATTTTGGAAAGTTCATGTCCATGAGCTTCCAGGGGCCGCGGGGCTCTCCTGCTGAGGTCAGTGGTGATAGGAACCAGCAGGCAAAATGAGTCCCCACCGGAAGGTCTGCCTAATCCAGGGAACCAGTGTTTTCCATATGTGCAATAAATGATGTTCCATAATCATTCGTGGGCCAGAGACCCATTCAAAGTGCAAGACACAGCATTGGATCTTGGTGCAGAGACCCCTCCTTGATAAGGAGGACCACCGTTTGCAGTACCACAAAAGCCCACGGTTATCCGAAAGGGCTGTTGGTTACTCCTCTCTTCTCCCAACTGCAAACTGTAAGAGACATTTTCTTCCTGTACTTCAGCCAAACCAACATTCAGAATGTAGAAGCAGACATGAGAATCCAGTTGTTTTCTATTAAGCCAGACAGTAAAGAGATTAGCAAAAATGGAAAAAACGCCACTCTTCTCCCTAAATTGTTCGTTTTGGGAAATGCAGTTGACCTCTGAACGACACAGGTTTGAACTGGGAAGGTCCAGCTATACATGGATTTTTTTTTTTTTTAAGATTATTTATTTGACAGAGAGATAGGGAGCACAAGTAGGCAGAGCGGCAGGCAGAGGGAGAGGGAGAAGCAGGCTCCCCACTGAGCAGGGAGCCTGACGCGGGGCTCGAGCCTAGGACCCTGGGATCATGACCTGAGTCGAAGGCAGATGCTCAACAGAATGAACCACCCAGTGGTTATGTTATAGTAGTATATATATATAATTATAGGAATATATTAACGACTGTATTTTCATTCTGTAAATAGTAAAACCACTTAGACACATAGCTCATGGGGACAGGGATTTTGTTTTATGCACTGCTGTGTTTCCAGTACCCAAAACAGAGCCTGGCACATGCATATACATATATAAAATCTGGGGCACCTGTGTGGCTCAGTCGGTTGAGCGGCTGCCTTGGGTTCAGGTCTTGATTCCTGGGACCGAGCCCCGCGTCGGCCTCCCTGCTCCGCGGGGAAGCCTGCTTCTCCCTCTCGCGCTCCCCCTGCTGTGTCCCCTCTCTCGCTGTGTCTCTCTCTGTCAAATAAATAAATAAAATCTTTAAAAAAAAAAAAAAAGTTACGTGCAGTGGGTTGAGACCTCTAACCCATATGTTGTTCAGGAGAGTCACCTGTATTCTATGAGATATGAGATTTTATGAAATAACTTAACATTAAGTGTTATGAAAAACCATTTTATATTTATATGTAATATATAGTATATATTTATGTCAATATAAATGTGTATTTGTATTGAGACAGTGGGCTTGTTATTTTTTAATAGATTCCTGGGGGGTGGTTCTGGTTTAGTTTCTAATACAGTCGACATCAACAGAAATGACTCCTAAACGAAAGCTCTTTGGGGTCCTCAGTAATTTTTAGGAGTTTAAAGGGGTCCCGAGACCAAAGAGTTTGAGAACCACTCTTCCAGAAGGGCACTGCTCAGGGCCTGCAGCATGAGCACCACTGGGTGCCTGAAATGCCACTTCTCAGCCCTGTTCCCACGCGTTCCCCAGGTCATTCTTCAGCATACCAGAAGTTTCAGAATAACTTCCGAATAGCCTTCCTGCACTGCTCACTGAGCCCCAGTGACAACTCTGACCTCCCCTAGGCTGTAAATCCCAGAAGAGAAAGACTGGTGTTGCTTTCCCATTTCTTCTTCTGAGTTTGGCTGGTGTTTTTGTAAGCTCAGTAGATGCTCATTCAGCGTGGAGCTTTCTGCAAAGACGAAAACATTAAAATTAGGCTTAGTGGTAATGCCACCTGCAGATCAGAGAAGGTTAGATTGGAGGCAGGATGAGCTGGGAGGCTCCAGGCACTTTGCATCAAATGGACCGCTCTAGAATGGCCCACATCTACGGTTCTGGGTGAGGACCGTGAATGAGACACACTGTCTTCCCTGACACCATCACCCTTACTCACCCAGGAGACTACGTATATTCCAGAGGAGTAGAGTGCAAGCTGCTAATAGCAGCCGCTTTTGGATGCTGTGGTGACGCAGATTTTTCCATTTTACCATATTTTTGTAATTTTTACAACTTTTAATGATGACATACCACGTTGTCATTATCAAAAATCAATAAATATGTTTTCTTCAAACACCACCACTACCAAGCCTTGTATATGTAGTGAACAGTAATGCTGTTCTTATCAGGACGCATGCTGGGTTTCCAGGGAACACGAGTCCATCCCGTCATTTTCATCTGTACTGCTTGTAAATGACCAGATAGTGCCTTAGAGGTTTGTACTTTTATGCTTAGGGTTCAAGTCAGCATTTTCTATTAAGGGCAAAGCAGTGTCTCTTGGGTCCTTGGGAGAGGTGTCCTGCCCACAGCCCCAGGGTAATTGTCTTGTGCTCACTTCAGGGTTGACGTTGGATGTGCTCCTTCGTCTATTTTTACATCTGGTATTTACAGTGTGTTCTGGAAAGCACTGCTTGCTGTAAGGGTGAAGATATTTTGGAAATGGGAGAGGAAAGCATGTAGTGAATAAAGGAGATAGTATATTAACCAGTAAAGCTTCAAGTAGTGTACAGATTTCTCTCAAGTGAGGATTTAAATCGTGCATTCCCTTCTTGGGCTTCGTTGTTTTTGTGTAGCCAAAGTCACCGACACATGGGTTAGAGACGCACATCAGCAAAGAGCTGGAGGAAGATGAAAACATACGGTGCTTTTTGAAACCCAGAGAATGATTTTTCTACTTTAAATATCATCAGTAAGCCATTTCTTGGAGTTTTGTTCTTATTATCTTGGGAGAATTTCCCTTTGTTTTGTTTGATGCTTTTAAATTATAGAAGAAAGGCATGTCGTTTTCTAATAAGTGAAATAAATGTAAAAGCATAGGAAGTAAAAGTTAATTTTTCTCCTTCCTCCACCCCTCCCCAATTCTGCCTATGCCCATCCCCACTTGCAGCCAAATGATTTATATGTATTATTTTTTCAAAAGGCTTCTAAGAGCTTTGGGGGGGGTGACGAATATGTTCATTATCTTGCTTTGTGTGATGATTTCACAGATGTATGCGTATCATACACATATCAGATTGTACACTTTAAACACCGACACTGAACACAGTAATGGTGTGTCAGTTACACCTCAGCAAAGCCAGGGTTTTTTAAGCTCCGAAGTGGAAGGTTGTCTTTTGATCTAGGGGCACAGTGGAGAAATCACCGAGACGCTAAGGGCGTTGTGAACCGAGGTTTGGGAACTTATGGCCAAGAAGTATCCTTTCATAGCATGTTTTAAAATTAAATCTTAATTTACATACAGCAGAGTTCACTCTTTTTAGTGAACATTTCTCTGAGGTTTGATAAATACATAGAATCATGGAATCACCACCACAATCAAAATAGAGAACAGTTTCGTTATGCTCCGAAAAAACTACTTTTGCTACCCCCGTAGTCAAGGCTTCTTCTCCTACCCGGTTGTCCCGGCCACCACTGACCTGTCCGCAGCTCTGCCATGTCGTCTTTTCCAGAGAGTCATAACGATGGGCTCCCACGGTGGGTAGCCTTTGGAGTCCAGCTTCCTTTGTTCTTCATGGTGGGTTTGAGATCCGCCCCAGCAGTCTGTCCCTGTGAACCACCCACTAGTGCCTGACGACACTGACGTATCCCAGCTCCCCCGTTCCCCACTGGAGGGGTATTTGGGTGGGTTCCCATCTGGGCCAGTAAAACTGCTGTCAATCTTCATGTGCAGGTTTTGGACATAAGTTTTCATTTACCTTGGGAAAACAGGCAGGACTCCTGGGTCACGTCATATGTTGAACTTTCTAAACTGCTTTCCGAAGCAACTGTGCCATTTCTGCACCCCCACCAGTAGGGCAGGATGCCCCCTTGCCAGCATTTGGGGTCGTCAGCCCTTTGATCTCGGTTTGGCTTTTTTTCTTTTAAAGATTTTATTTTGGGGGCGCCTGGGTGGCGCAGTTGGTTGAGCTCCCAACTCTTGGTTTCGGTTCAGGTCGTGAGATCAAGCCCGGCTTTAGAATCTGTGCTCAGCACTGAGTCTGGTTAAGACTCTCTCCCTCTCCCTCTGCCCTTCCCCCTTCTCTATCTCTCTCTCTCTCAAATAAATAAATCTTAAAAAAAAAAAAAAAAGATTTTATTTTTAACTACTCTCTATACCCAGCATGGGGCTCAAAACCACAACCCTGGGATCAAGAGTCTCATGCTCCACTGACTGAGCCAGCCAGGTGCCTCTCTCATTTTGGCTTTAATTTGCATTTCCCTAATGACTAATGATGCTGAGCACTTTTTCCTTTGCTTGTCGTTTGTAGGTCTTACGTGGTGACGTGTCTATTCAAAATCATTTGCCCATGTTTTCATTGGGTGTTTTGTTTTCTTATTATTGAGCTTGAGACTTCTTTACATGTTCTAGATATTGAACATGTAAAGCCGGTTATGTGATTTGCAAATGTTTTCTCTCAGTCTGCGGCTTGTCTTTTTATTTTGAGAGTGTCTTTTACAGAGTTTTAGTGCAGGTGAAGTCTAACTTAATGATTTGTTTTTATGGACCATGCTTTTTTTGGTGTCATATTGAGAAGTCTTTGCCTAACCCGAGCTCACAAAGATTTTTCTCCTAAGAGTTTTATGGTTTTATAGTTTTACATTTCACATTTAGGTCTGTGATTCATTTTGGCTGAAGTTCATTTTCTGGCATATGGATGTCCAAGTATTCCATTTGTTGAAAAGACTGATCATTCTTTGAAGTGCTTTTGCACCTTTGTCAAAAGTTATTTGACCATATTTGTGAGTCTGTTTCTAGACTCCATTCTGTTCCATCAGTTAGGGATCTGCTCGCCAATACCATATGGTCTTCGTTCCCATCACTTGATAGCAAATTCTGAGGTCAAGTAGTGTGAATGCTTTGATCTTGTTTTTCTTTCTCAAAGTTGTTTGACTCTCCAGTTACTGTACCTTTCCATGTAAATTTTAGAATTGGTTTGTTATCTACAAAATATCCTTCGGATTGGAATTGCATTACTGTGTAGACTTGGGGAGAGCTGATACCTTAACTGTGTTGCACCTTTTAGTCCATGAACGTAGTATGTCTTGAACATACATTAACAGGTATGTATTGTGGCTTTCAGCATTCGGATCCTACATGTATTTTTTCAGGCTCATAAATCAGCTTTTGGTGCTGTTGTAGTTAGGGCTGTTCATTTTCTCTTTTCTAATTGCTTATTGTCTCATTTTTCTTGTGGTTCTGTCAAGTTTTACGTCATGTTACTCAGTGCATAAATAGTAGCGTTTATTAGTTGACTCCTTTATCATTATAGAGTGGCCCTCTTTATCCCTGGTAGTCTTTGCTCCAAAAACTACTTTGTCTGATGTTCATACGGACACTTCCAGCTCTCTCTTGACTAGTGTGAGCCTGGTATGTCTTTTTCCTTCCTTTTACTTTTGACCAATCTGTATCCTTATATTTAATGGGGGCTTGTTGCAGACAGCATGGAGTGTTACTTTTCTATCCAGTCAGAAGGTCTCTGCTTTTTGATTGATGAGGGTTTGCAAACCACTTACTTTCAATGTGAGTATTGGTGTTATTTCGTTTAAGCCGGCTGTCCTTCTGTGTGCGTGCATTCCCCAGGACGACCCCTGGACTCTACCATGAAAGCAGGCTTGAACCAATGTCATAAATGAGGAAAGGCCCAGATTTTCTCCTAAGATTGCCACTAGGATTTTTATTATTCCCCTAAATTTTATATTACATTCATTGAGTTCATCAAAAATCCGGTTAGAATTATGTTTAAGATTGCATTCAGTGTGCAGATTGCTTTGTGGCAAAGTTACCTTTGTAATAAGCTGTCACCCCACCCTGGGGCCTGAAGTTTCCTCTGTTCATTCAGATACTGTATAACATGCCCTTTATTAGGGTTTTTATGCTCTCTCCACTGGGGCCTTGTAACTGGGCATCGAGTTCCCAGGCCCTCGGTCC
This sequence comes from Neomonachus schauinslandi, assembly GCF_002201575.2. Lineage (NCBI taxonomy): Eukaryota > Metazoa > Chordata > Mammalia > Carnivora > Phocidae > Neomonachus > Neomonachus schauinslandi. The sequence continues at coordinate 3,335,465 of NC_058411.1, read as the reverse complement.
CTTCTGGAACTGTGTTCTTGGGCTCCTCCCACTAATTCTGTTCCCTAATTACAGTGCTGTTGATGGAGAGGGTGTTGCTGTTGTTAGTTTTGTATTTTTGGTTTTTGTATCCTAGCCCAGCTGCGATGGTCTGTTCTGCTGCCTCTGTTGTTTTTTCCAGATACGCTGTAACATTTACAAATACAATTTTCTATTAAAAAATAGCAATAGAGGCGCCTGGGTGGCTCAGTCATTAAGCGTCTGCCTTCGGCTCAGGTCATGATCCCAGGGTCCTGGGATCGAGTCCCACATCGGGTTCCCTCCTCGGCGGGAAGCCTGCTCTCCCTCTCCCACTCCCGCTGCTTGTGTTCCTGCTCTCGCTATCTCTGTCTCTGTCAAATAAATAAATAAAATCTTTAAAAAAAAAATTTTAAAAAAATAGCAATAGTGTTGATGGGCTCCCTCCCCACTTCCCCCCAGCCCACCCGCCCCCAGAACGTATTTCATGACTCTCAGAACCTAGTGTTTCCGTTTGTGGGAGGATAAGCATCTAGAGGAACTGAGATTTGGCCTTTAGCAGACCCACCTCTATAAAACCTGTTTGCGTGCATAAAACAGAATACATAAAGTAGTGGAATAACCTTTGTGTTTAGAAGGAAGAACTGAATAATCAACCTTCCTTGACCCGTTGTCTCTGAAATTAGATTATCGGTGTTCTTTGGAGCATCTCTTCATTATCTTAAACCTCTGTATATTCTACCATACTGCAGTTATGACTTGGCACGAATGTTTTATTACTTCACCCACTGGTTGTGAATATCACAGATACAGAAAGGCTTCATGATATTGCTGAATCGCAGGAATTTCCCACAAGGTTGCCTCTCAAGCCAGCGTGGTTTGCATCTAATTCAGTAAATTTAGCACTCTGGAGAAGAGCATCTGCAGGGCTGATTTTAAGTACTGAAAGTAGGAGTGTCGAGAAAGCTGTGAAAGCAGGTGCTTCCTAATATTACAGAGTCCATCCACACCCCACCCGGCCGCTGCGCGCATGACCTACGTGCACACCCGCGTGTGCGAGAACCACACATGTACGCCCCGTCCCACTTCACGCGGGCCCAGTGCAGAGAGAAGATTCACCCTCTTCCTACACGTGAGAAAACCAAAGCGTGGGCAGATTTTTCAGGGCACAGTTCCTGCTTCTGGGTGGAAGAGGGCCGGGAGGCTGTCCCCACCAGGCCCTGCCACCCTCTCTGTGTGGCCTGATCCTGGCTGGGTCCACACCTCTGGGTGCACTCTCACTCAGTTGAGCTGAGAGGTTAAAATGAATCCATCTGGTCCACATCCGACCTACAGTACAAACGAGATTCCCTTCCATTTCTGTGTCATGAGGATGATGAAGACCAGCCTTCTGTGGTGCTCAGACTAAACTCCACGTGTCTAGACAGCTCAGTCCTCCCTCCTAACACCCGGATGTCGGCACCACAGTGCTCAGCTCGCTTGACCGTGAAGCTTTTGTGCTCAGGATTATTGAAACCCAAGAATAATTTGAGGTGGCAAACCGTTTGCGTTCTGCTCTTTTCTTCCAAATGTTAGTTTTATACACTTAGCCTTTTCTAGAGCTGAGCATCGAATGAATGCAACGTGATGTGGTAGGAAAGGTGGGTAGAAGTTAGTGTGAGATTTTTTTTTTTTTTAATCTTGTGAGAGAAAGAACTTCCTATCGATTAGAGTTGGCCAATAGTAAAACTTCCTGGATCTGGGCTGGTCGTCCTTCGAGGATGCTGAAGCCGTAAAAGCAAGGTGGTCTACCACCCGTGCAGACTCCCAGCTCCGCATCTGGGATTTGGGCCGTAGGTGACCAGACACCCCACACTGGGCTTCAACTTGAAACTTCAACTTCACTACTGGTAGACTCTAACCAGTTTACTAAGAATCGTAACTAAGCAGGTGTGTCAGAGTTCTACCAGAGAAACAACCAGTAAGAGAGAGAGAGAAACAGAGACAGAGCCCGAGATCGATTTTCAGGAACTCCGTGGGGCAGGAGCTAAGGCCGCCCCCACAGGGGGATTTTTTTCTTCCTCAGGAAAACCCAGTTCTGCTCTTCCGACTTTGCCACTGAGTGGCTGAGGCCCACCCGCGTCCTCAGGGGTCGTCTCCTGTGCGTAAAGTCAGCTGACGGCCAATGTCGACCGCCTACAGATGCCTCTAAGAGTGCGGCTCCCATCAGTGTCTGAAACCGGAGTGCTCTCAGACGAGCCACGATCGGCCCAGTCTTGCTTTCCTGCCCCTGGTTAGTCTCTCCGGGGACAGCTGCCCCACCGGTGTAATGCCTGGCCAGTGAGGGACCTGGGGGGGGGGGGGGGGCCTGGCCCTGAGCAGAGCAGGGGGGGCAGCCGCCACCCCCGTGCTTGCTCCCTTCCTGCGTGGGACCCAGATGTCACGGGCTGCTCACACGAGTCTCCAAGAGGCAGGCCCAGCGTGTGCCACAGAAGCCTCTGCCACCGAAGGACGCCATGTGGGCTCTGCCCTCCCACGCTGGGCCTGCGGCTCTCCTCTGCCTCACTCTCTTCAGGGCACCTGCAGTCCCTGGGTGACTGTCTTGGAGCCCCCAGCGGTTTGGGGCTCAGCCTCAGACTCCATCTGACCCCGCTCTCCGCACTTTCCCAGCCTGGGAAGGAAGGGGTGAAGGCTCGCAGTGACAGGGCCGGTCTGTTGCCCCCCGGCAAGCCCCGGGGAGGGGAGAGGGCACCTGAGTGTGGCCTTTTCTTGGTGTGAGAGATCTTGCTGTCTGCTTGCTCTCTTCTGTGGGCTTGGGGATCGGGGTGCCAGGAGAGTCCCTCCCCTGGGGGCCGGTGACAGGACGTGCCCCGTGCACCTGGCAGCACCTGTCACAGCCTCTGTCCCTTAGTCACCTGTTACTTGGGAGGCCTCCTCCAGGACCCTGTTCACAGGTTCCAAACCTTTTTTACTATAGACTTAGGTTTTAGGAGTATTATCTTATTTTTACTAAAGGATTTTTTTGTTTCTGGATTCCCAACCATTTTTTTGTTCCTTCCATTCCTGTATTATCTCAGCGCCATTGCTGTGATTCCTTGTACCTGCTCCTCCTCTCAGACAACAAATGTTTGAGGCTCAGGGCTTTTATAGCTGACGGCTTGAAGTGGGGGCATGTTCCTTCACGGAACACAATGGTAGGGCTCAGAGTTCAGTGTCAGTAACAGTAAAGACAAGAAGAAACACAGTAGATGACCTTGAGTTTTAGCTCTGTCTCTATGAGACTGGACACCTGAGCATCAGGTTTGCCCTTGACTGCCCACAGATACCTCCTGCCCGTTGTCATGGAGCTGAGTCTTACCTTGTGCGGCAGGTGTTTGGATTGTGTGCTGTGGGGGGTGGAGGGGCAGAGGCCTTGCTCTGGTCATGTGAGCGCCCGTCACCGGAGCCCAGTCCTGTAACCCACATATGGCAGGCTCACAGCTTCTGTAAGGTAGCTAATCATATTTCTAAAAGAAGAGTAAGTTACAAGTTGATAGAGAAAACAACATTTATATCACAAATTTATCAGTGTATGTTGTGCTTGCACCATATGGGCATTAAAGTGTACTTGTGCTCCAGAGAACTCTAGATTTTATGTAGAAACATCTATAAAACACTTGACTGTTACGAAGTTGGAAATAGAGCCTGGGGTGGAAGTCCATGGTGAAGGACAGTATAAAGAAAAACAGGTAGCAAATTTGTCATTCACACTCCAGAGAAGTCTCTTCCTACGTCATTTCTTCCTGAGGCCAGACAGACCAAGACTCGTGCAGCCCCGGGCACACAGCCAGCTGCCCTCTGATGGTTCTCTCGGTGCCGATCGCAGGCTCCTCTGGGGCAGGCGGTCAGGTCTTCGGGCTCTGCTGTTGCCTGCATAATCTCATTCTTTCCTTCCCAGCACTACACCCGCCTCCTTGCTTGGTACTTACTGTGCACGGTGGAGACCGTGGGCTCACTGTTGCCCACCAGCACTGGTTAATGCTGGCTGTCCGTGAGTCTGGCAGCTCAGAATCGAGCAGGAGTCTCGGTGGCCATCTGTCCACGGGCCAGGTTTCCTTCTGCACTTTTGACCCAAGATCTCATTGGGGATCCGCACTGCTTCTGAAAAAGAGTAAGGACGAGCCCCATAACCACTGGAAGCAGCGCTCATTAGAATTAAAATGTTTTCTGTAACTATCTTTTTAATGTTTTCTGTAAATGCTTTTTTAAATGTTTTCTGTAAATACCTTGAATGTCCTGGTTATAACTCGAGAATATGTGGATTTTAGTTTGCAGTTAACATGTTTCGAACATTACCACCTTCCTCCAATCCTACGGGAGCAGAATTTGACCCCGAGGAAGACGAGCCCACGTTAGAAGCAGCCTGGCCTCATCTACAGGTACTGAACTCTGGGAGTGCCCCAGAAATGGGCGCAAGTTAAGTGTGTGTGTTCACGGGGTTTGTCTCTAAAGCAAGTGTGCTGGCCCATAGGGCCTCACTCCGGCTGATTGCAAATGGACCTCTGACCTTGCAAACCTGTGCATACAAGGAAGGTATTTTAGCAGAAGTGAGAACATTGAATGGTTTTTTTTTTGTCTGTTTGGACCCTTGACACAAACTACAAAAGATACAGAATTGCCAATATGTTTGTAATGGAAGTAACCTCTTTGGTGATAGCGCTTAGATCGAGGCCTTTTGCAGATAGATGCTCCCCCTGTTTTCAGGACGTAGATTTAACGCACCCCAAAGCTCACCGCCTGACTCACACATTTGTAAGGCAAAAAGTTGATCGTAGATCAAGCTGGACGCCTGAGAAGACACTGAGCCCTGTGTGAGCAGAGTGTGAGCAAGCCATGCGCCTCACCGGGGCCTGGGTCGTCTGCAGGAGGGGAGATGGAGAGGTGGAAGCTGGGAACGAGCGATATGGGGAACAGATCACAAAAGGGGGCTGTCTCGGGGGCAGGACATCACCCCAAGGCATGTGGGATTGCTGTGTAACCATGACAGCCTGCAACCCACTCGTGAAAGGGAGGAGCGTCCCAGCCCCGGGTGACTGCATCCGTGACCCGCTCACCGAGCCGTCCCAGCTTCCTGTCCCCCGGCTCTGCCAGGACACGTGCTCGTGGCAGGCTGCAGGTCCCGCCCTGCTGGGGTCTCCCAGCAGCGTCAGCTAAGCGTACTGACACCCACCGTGGGTATCGTTTTGTTTAAATGCCATTTAAGGGTATAGTCTGTGGTTCTGAGCCAAATAAAACAATTGCCAGCATCAGTTATAATTAAATGAAGCCATGGTATTTGGCATTAATTCGTAGATACGTGGCTTTTTTTTTTTTAAAGGCTTAATATTTTCGGACAGAGATTCAACTTGTGTATCTTTAATCGCCATCTAATAAAATACCATGTTATTTGACTCGTTGTTGTTTTTTTCCTCCTAGCTTGTTTATGAATTTTTCTTAAGATTTTTAGAGTCTCCAGATTTCCAACCTAATATAGCGAAGAAATATATTGATCAGAAGTTTGTATTGCAGGTAAGGTACAAATTAGCTGAAGCTACAAAAGCCGTAATCTACAGAGCGGGAATACTGGTTCACTAAGTGTCTTTTTCTTCCTGAAGCTTTTAGAGCTCTTTGACAGTGAAGATCCTCGAGAGAGAGATTTTCTTAAAACTACCCTTCACAGAATCTATGGAAAATTCTTAGGCTTAAGAGCTTACATCAGAAAACAGATAAATAATATATTTTATAGGTAAGTCAGTGTGTGGGTGATGTGTCTCTTTTTGCATGATGATGTTCGTGTTCACACTCAGTGCCCCCCCCCCCCCCCGCCATCGTTCCCTTTGGCAGGTGCCTGGGGGGTGGGCCTGCCTGCCCGTGGCGTGCTGGGCCCCAGTGGCCGCCTTCTTCCTTCCCCCGTCCCTCCCTCTCTTCCCGCTCCCCTCCCTCACCCACCCCCAGCATCTCACCACACGGCCTTCCTCGTTTTGCATTTTCACCCAACTGTCCGGTACCCTGGGTGTTGCTCCGCCCAGAACCTGTCCAGAGCCAGATGTCAGTCCTCCCACTTGCGCGTTCCTCATCCTCCCCGATGCATCTCAGAGAGCAGGCAGGAGTGAGGAGTAAAGCAGGGATCCTTAGCAGCTCTCACAAGCTGGAGAACTATACTGCAGCTCTGGAACCCCTGTCCACCCCGGGGCAGAGGACGGCCTGCCGGAAGCAGCAGGTGCAGGTGGGCATGGCCATCCCTAGGCCTGCGGGACCACGGAGACTGGTCGGTCTGGGGAGCTGGGTGCAGAAGTTGCCCTGCCTGGGTTTACATGGAGGAGGGCACAGCCCCATGGCTCATGAAAGAATGTTCTATGACATTCACCTTAACCCCGCCCTCCTCCACTCCCTTCCTCCCGGTCCTGGCCACTGCCTCTCACTGACTCTTAGAGTCTGAATACCTCGCGACCCGCCCGCTGCCATCCCCACGGTTCTGCCGCCGCCTGAGTCACACAGGTGACGGGCCATGCTTGGGTGGATGAGCCTAAGTCCTGGGTGTGGCCGTGTGCCAGTCTAGGCCGGCCTTCGTCATTCGTGTCTCTGCTTACCTCCAGGCTCCTTCTGCACTAGCGCCTCCTGGAACATTCTTTCCACCTGCCCTTCTCCGCAACCTCGCAGGCTTCCAGATGCATCCCCCTGCCAGAAAGCCCCCCTGGCTTGGCAGACAGGTCTATCTGCGGGGCCGGCCTTGTGCTGGGGGCTTTATCACACACGTCCAGCATCAGCTTCGCACCTGCCCGGTGGTGGCACCAAATGAACGTTGATGCATGAAAGAGTTAATGTGTCTTAGTCGTCCCTGGAAAGCTTCCTGTGAGCAGTTTATTCTGAGAATTTGGGCTTCCCGGTCAGCTTGCCTGGAAGGCCCCTGACTTCAGGCTGGCTCAAGGTAGTGACAGATCCTAGCAGTGACAGCCGCGTGCACAGGTCCCCCTGTGAGATAAAGGCGGGTTTCACACCGTCCAGCTGTAGTCCCAGAGTGAGGGTGACATGCAGGCCGTCGCCAGGAGCACCACAGAGGCTAGGCGGGTCCCTTCTTAACAGACCCAGCAAGGGAGAGGGGGCAGAGACAGATGGAGATCCCACCATGGAAACCAGCAGCCTCTGGGGCTTCTGGAACCCATCCTGTGATCAGAGAAGGACGTCAGGTTTCCTAGATGTCATGTTCCTAGTTCATGCTTCTTGGCCTCATGCTTCCTTCTGAACAGGATCATTATGTGGCTGAGGCACTTTTCTGTCAAAACATTTTATACGTTATTTAAACAGCAAAGAACAGGTACGATTTAAATTCTGATTTTTTAGGCCTAAAATTAAAGCTCTACCTAAAATGAGGTGGTGTGTTTTTTTTTTTTCGTTAAAATGTAGGTTTTGTTCAGATAGCAGAATCACAAATCATACAGAACCTCAGTATAATAACTAAAATATTTAAATTTTTAGAAAGTTACTGCACGTGATTTAGTTTGTTCTCACTGAGTGCTCAGTGTTGGAGTGTGGCGCTGTTGTGTTTTAGCGATCTTTTCTGTAACTGTCATTTTTGATTGATGCGATCAAAAGCAAGCATGTTATGTGGAGTCCGTCGTTGGTTTGGTCTCCGCCTTCCACACCACTGATTTCATGCAGAAAGGAAGTAAGGAGAAAGACCTTGAGAGAAGTTCGCGGCACGATCCCATCTTGTAAGAAAAGATCTCTGCAATCTGTTTGGTTCGTCTCACTGAAAATATTAACATCAAGTCCCTGTTCGTGTAGTTTCTCCTTCTAATGAGCGTGTTCGAGATGTGAGCGACACAGGGATCTGCGCTGTGGACGGCCCAGCCACAGCGACCTGGAACCTGGACGTGGGCGGGGCAGCCCAGGGCTCCAGTTCTGTCTGCGTAACAGACGGCCCCACAGCCTAGCGGCTGGACTCACCCCCAGTCGATTATTTCTCACACATCTGTAATCGGAACTGGACTCCGCGGGCAGTTCTGCCGCTGCCCGCAATCTGCAGGTGCCAGCCTGTGCAGGGGGCTCAGGGCAGGACCTCAGCCAATCTCCAGGAGGAAAGAAGTGGGAGCCGCCAGGCCTAGGCGAGCCTGGCCCGTAACTGGAGCAGACTCTCCTCTACCTTCTGTGCTGAGAAAAGTGACTCACAGGACGACAGATCCACGGGGAGGGAGACAGACTCCGCCTCATCTGTGAGGCTCAGGGCACAGCCTACAGGGAGGAGAGGTATTGATGGTTTCCGTTTTGGAGACTGCCTCCAATAAGCAGGTTCTGGCTCAGTTTTTAGAGAGTCCTGATTCCTTTTTTGCTGGAAGAGTGAGAAACACTAGCTACTCCACATGCGTCTTTATGGTTTCCTTCCCTTTCTGCACCTTCCTCTCCTGCCTCTCTTGGGGAAAGTAAGAAGGAGAACTATACCTGTTTTCTCTTTTTTTTTTTTTTTTAAGATTTTATTTATTTATTTGAGACAGAGAGAATGAGAGACAGAGAGCATGAGAGGGAGGAGGGTCAGAGGGAGAAGCAGACTCCCTGCCGAGCAGGGAGCCCGATGCGGGACTCGATCCCGGGACTCCAGGATCATGACCTGAGCGGAAGGCAGTCGCTTAACCAACTGAGCCACCCAGGCACCCTGTTTTCTCTTTTTTATATCTACTTCAGATCAGGTCAAAATAATTGGAAACAAAGAATTTATCGTGCTGTTTCAAAGAGGCACGTGCACCCCATTGTTTATAGCAACAATGTCCACAATAACTAAACTATGGAAAGAGCCCAGATGTCCATCAGCAGATGAATGGATAAAGAAGATGTGGGTGTGTGTGTGTGTGTGTGTGTGTGTGTGTGTTTACAATGGAATACTACTCAGCCATCAAAAAATGAAATCTTGCTGTTTGCAATGACATAGATGGAACTGGAGGGTATTATGCTAAGCAAAATAAGTCAGAGAAAGACAAATACCATATGATTTCACTCATGGAATTGAGTGGAATTTAAGAAACAAAACGGATGAACAAAGGAAAAATAAAATAAGGTGAAAACAGAGAGAGAGACAAACCATTACCGAGGACTGCTGGAGGGGAAGTGGGGTGGGGGATGGGGTAACTGGGGGATGGTCATTAAGGAGGGCACGTGATGTAATGAGCGCTGGGTTTTACATGCAGCTGATGAATCACTGGATTCTACCCCTGACACCGATGCGACACTGTAAGTTAACTAACTTGAATTTAAATTAAAAAAAAAAAAAACTAGCCCTGACAAAAAGAAAAAAGGAAATGAAGAATTTTTCAAGAAGAATATAGTGATGCTGATTTAGGAAAACAAAATGGCTTACAGCTGAAGGCCGTCCTTGTTCAAATGCGATGGCTGGAGCGTCTGGGTCCCGAGCGAGGCGGAGGGCAGAGCCGAGCCCCGAGGTCTCCGGGCACCTCGTGCAGCCCTCCTGCCTCCCCAGCTCTCCGGGTCGTCGAGGGGAGCGGTGACAAAGGGGGCGTGGCTGCACTTTATACAAAGCTCTAACTTTGTACATTGAAACTGAGAAAACAAGGGATGCACGAGAGAGCCCTCAGGTTGAGTTCCGTAAATTCAAGCGCTTCTGAGTGCAGACGCACCACGGAGGACAGGACTCCTGGGGGCCGGCTCCCAGTCTCCGGGCGGGTGCAGTGCAGAGGGCGGCGGGGAGTCGAGGGCTACGTCCCCTGCAGTGTGACCATACCGCCCACTTCTCACCACCCAGGTGCCCCGTGCCGTCTGGGTACCTCCCCACCTCCCCTTCGTGCTGTGGCCACACTCATTTCCGTGGCACTGTGGTTCTCTGCTCAGTGGCTGCAGCCGACCCGTGTGGGGCGCTCGGGGTTCCCCCGCGTGTCTGCCTTGCCCACCTCCTGCCCGCGGCCCACTCCCCGCTCCATTTCACAGACCTTCGCTTTAGCCCTGCCTTCTCCCTCCCGCTCCATGCCCCAAACGTCTGTCAGACCCTCCTTCACGGCCTGGTTCAAGCACCAGACCATCCGAGAATTCTGCCCATTCGACAGTGTAGCAACCTTAAGGCCCACCCTTCAGGAGTATTTCACGTCCTGTGGGTATTTGACCTGTTCTTTACCTTGAGGTCGCATGTCCGTTTGTTGCAAACAAGGACAACGAAATTTCAGAGTCAGATTTTTTTTAATCATCACAAACTCTTGTTTTTGGCTTAGAGCTGTCTCTGAACTGTTCCTTGTTGATGGAGAGGCAGAAACCTTTTTCAGACCCCACTCACGTCAGGCAGGCGCCCGTGCCTTGGCTGAGGCAGACTCCAGGCAAGCGAGGTGTGGGGGCAGGAGTGAGCTCCTGGCTTCTGAGGAAGTCCTCGGGGGGTGGGGAGACGTTGCCCTGCTTGGTGTCCCTGTTCTCTCTCAGCGTCCCCAGCCTGTCAACACATGCGTTCCACGCATGGGACAGATGCCAGGCCCAGTCCTAGCACTGGGGACACAGTGACAGAAAGTCCTTGCCCTGACCTCAGGCCGACCTCAGGTGTGGCCGGATGCTGCAGGGCCCCCCCCGAGGAGCCCACCAGGCGGGCACAGCACAAAGGCTTCTCAGAGGACACAAATCAGCTGCTCACGTTGGGGTTCCGGGAGGTGGTGCTTGAATTCCGCGTGGGGGCCGTGGAGGGTGTCTGTGAGGAAGCAGGCAAGACGGCCCGAGTGGGCAGGAAAGGACTTCTGCCCTGGCACAGACCCGGCCAACGTCGGAGGCTTTAAAACTGAGTAGGGCGTCGAGTTAGGTTGACGTGGAGCAAAAAATGAGGCCTGAGGGATGGGTCGCGGGATGTATGTGTGGTAAGACAGACGGCAGATTACTCATCGTTGCATCTGGGCGGTTGAAGTAGGGGGGCTCACAGTGCAGACCCTACAGCCTTTCTCTGTGTTCGAAAACATCCAAGATAAAATGTTGGGACATTTGAGCAGGCCCGTGCGCTCTGCCCTCCGGGTCTTTGCACGCCACCCCCACCCCCCCCAAAGCGCATTTGTTTCCTTATTCAGAGGATTTTAGTCCTTTCAGCTGTTAACTTCAACGTCTAAATGGTACGTTGCTTCTTCTAGGTTTATTTATGAAACAGAGCATCACAACGGCATAGCAGAATTACTGGAAATCCTGGGGAGGTGAGTCGTCTCTGTTCCTGGCAGCCAGTGGAATTGATTCCAGAATGATCCAGTTCACTGAGTCCAGCAGCCCTCCCCAGAGCGAGGCGATGAAACCATTCCCAAAGGAACTGAGCTCTCCCTTGATGGAAGGGGTGGGTGAGGTCTGGGGCTAGAAGCCACTGATGAGAAACCCGCCTGCGTGCCTGGCTCGGCGCGCAGATGCCGTTTCCCCCAGCTCATCGAAGACCGTTACCTTAAGAAGGTTTATGTGTGACACCTGGAAGAATGAATCATTTATTGTACACTGGGGGTATTGAGTAAATGCTGGTATTTCAGATTGCTTTGATTTTATAAATTTTTCATATGTGTCCTTGAAAGTAATTAACATTTCAAAAATTTTACCATCTTAAGCCAAGTGGAGTTCTTGCCTGCTATCATTTTTTTTTTTTTTAAATCAGTGACCTGTAGATTTTATATCAGACCTCCAACCCGCTGTTTCCCAAACGGAGTTCCTCGGGGTTCCCCAGCTGAATAAGCTTGGAAGTGCTCTCCCCCAGCACCTTCCTTGGGGATTCAGCTGCATTGGCAGCTAAAGGTTCCAAGGGGCCCTGCAGGGAGGGAAGTTCTGTCTACCCCCAAAGCTTTGGGAACACAGGAAGCTGCTCTCCGGGAACACTGGTGTCATCGGGTCGATGAGAAAATCGTCCTTGCTGTTTTAGATACAATCTGAAAAAACCACTAGTCCTTGTGGAAAAGTCTACTTTGACCTGTTTCGGCACAGTCAGCCGATTTCTCTCGCTCAGTAGAGTGTGGTGAGCAGTCGAGGGGCCCTTACTAGTTGTATGACCTTCCTTAACTAGTCCTGACCGCTGTTTTCTTAGTAAGGTGTGGGAACTCCACTCACCTCCTACGTGTTGTGAGGACGGCGTGAAGTGTCCGCACAGCCCGGCATGTCACAGAGAGGACTCTGTGCTCCCCACTCCTGGGATCCATAATGTTATCCTTCCAGAAGAGGTGTTTGACCTTGAAGGTCTGCCCCGATGCGAATGAGCAGGTCGTCCCTAATGCCCACTTCAGACGGGCCCTGCCTGCAGCACACACGTGCCCAGGACCCCTGGATGGTGCAGAACAGTCTGGAAATCACTGTCACTGCCCCGTACTTCCAACACGTGTCTGTGCTTGCCAAAAATAAAACCAAACAAATAGTGAATAAGGAAGCCCCCTCACCCAACTGAAAACCAGTGGATGAACTACTTGATGTTAGACACAGAGCTTCAGTTTGGAGGCAGGAGTAGAAGGGAGCTGCCTCCTGGCTGATTGTCAGCCAGCTCCCGTTCTGCACGCCTGGACTCCCTCCCACCAGCATTAGAATAACGAACCCAGCTTGCTCCAGAGACGTGCGAATTCCTAAAAATGGGTGAAGGGCAATGGAAGGTGCCAGGGGTGGGCAGACCTGGGGTGGGCAAACCTAGACTGGGGGCCCCACCGGAGCTGCCCGGCCTCTGCGGCCTGTCTAAAGAAGGAGGCTTTGCCTCAGGGACTTGTGTTGTTCTGGGTATTGCCCTGCAAACCCAGCATTTTAGAACTCTCTCATATGTAACAAAGATAAAAATGACTGTGCTTCTTGGAAGGTATTTAGTTTTTTAATTTCTGCTAATATCCTCTTTTGTGCAACATACATTTTGCTTACCAGTTTTTTTTTATGCTGAAAATGAGAAAAAACCGGCAAGGTATTTTTTTTAATCTGGAAGTTGTAAATACTCAAACTTTGAATAAATTCTGTTTTCACAGTATAATTAATGGATTTGCCTTACCACTGAAAGAAGAGCACAAGATTTTCTTATTGAAGGTGTTGCTACCTTTGCACAAAGTGAAATCTCTGAGCGTCTACCATCCACAGGTAAGGGGTGCCCAGCAGTGACGCGTGGGTGGGAATGCACACTGACATGGGGTCTCCACGTGAACATCGCTGAGCCCGAGACACACAAGCCCAGCCCGTTACCTGGGAGTGCGCTCTTGTTACGCCGCATTGCCAGTGTTGGTTCTGGTGATAACTGAAAGGACACACGGGTCAAGAGATTCCCTTTTAAGAAAATCAGGAACATCTCAGGAATGGAGAATTTCAGAATTCATTCTAAGCACAGAGAAGGGGGTGGATGGCAGGCGTCAAGGGAAACTCAGGGGAGGCACCGTCCTGCAGGCCCTCCTATCAGGAGTGGTGGTGCGGGATCAATTCCAGGAAGTGTATTTACGTGATTCTAAGCACTTCGGCTTCCTGGGAAGTAGTTTACTTCGAGGTTTTTTCTTTTTTCTTCCTCCTGCTATTGCTTTACCTCCAGCCAGATTGTTATCCTGTGAATCGTTCTACAGAAGAGATTAATAGTTCAGTGTTTTAAGGTGGAACCAGACTTTAATTTGGTTTTTTCGAGCTGTTAGATTCCTTGTGGATTACAGTCTCCAAAAAGAGCGTGAGAAAAACCCCGTCAAACCCAGGCTGACTGTTTCCTAATTTTTTTTTTGGCTTTCTGCCGCACCCTGTCCCTGAGAGTCCCCACCCCGCCCCGCCCCCCCCCAGAGCTGGCGGGCCCCTGCAGGGGAGCCCCTGCCCGCCCCCGGGGTCCACACCGAGGGGGTGGGGGCAGCGTTGCTGTGTTGAAGCGAGACACTAATATCCCCCCTCCTGTACTTTGCAGCTGGCGTACTGTGTGGTCCAGTTTTTAGAAAAGGACAGCACCCTCACCGAGCCAGTAAGTATGCTCTCTGGCCGGGGCCTTGGTCCGGGTGCCGGCGCGCCCGTGATGTGGCGTGGGGGCGTCCCCAAATGTCAGTGTTGCCATGGCTCTGCTGGCCAGGTAGCTGCTCAGACCACTTTTTCCCCGGAAGTCCACTGCTGAACACGCTGATTTCCCTGCCGTGTTGTGTGTTTTCAGAGTGTGGTGACTTTATTATGAGTTCCTTTACTGCGGTGAGGATGATTCCATGCGCTCAGATTGCCGTCTAGTCTGAGCTGGACCTCAGTCCTCTGAACATGAGGCGCTGGCGTGGGCGAGGCCGCTGGATTGCGTGCCGTTGGGCACTTCCCCATCTTGGTTTAAGGACGCGCAGCTGCCTTCCGTCCTACCGGTTGTAGTGAGTTCTCGAAATGCTTGCGCCGGAGAGGTTCTGTGAGCTGCGACGTTCCTTCCAGGTTCGAGGGTAGCTGCTCCGTGATCAGCGCATCCCCAGCGCCACGTGGCTGCCCTTGAGCGTGAAGATTTCCAGATTTCTTGGCGGGTTATCTTGACTAAAAATGAAGGGCTGTCATAGCCTGGATTACCCAAGTTGAGCCTGTCAGGGGCAGTTTAAGCATTTGAATGCACTTTTTTTAATAGCTTTATTGAGATGTAATTCACGTACCATACACTTCACCCATTTAAAATGTACAATTCAGTGGCTTTTTGGTATATTACGTCAGTGATTTTTTTAATTGTGCTAAAGTACATGCAGCATAGAATTTGCCGTTTTCACTGTACAAGCGAGTGGCGTTAATTACATCCCAGTGCAGCTGGTTGCCACTGTTCCCAGAACTTTGTTACCGCCCCAGGCAGAAGCTCTGCCCCCCGAAACACCGGCTCCCGCTTCCCCTCCCGCCCCCCCACCGGCTCCCAGTGACCCATCACCTGCTTTCTGTCTCCACGAGTTGGCCTCATCCGAGCACCTCACGTGCGTGGCATCATGCCGGTTGTCGTCAGGGTTCCGACACGCCGTGGCCGTGTCAGAACTCCATCCCTGGGTGTGGCTGGATAGACCCCCTTGTGTTTTGTGCGTCCGCTCCTCTGTCGGTGGACGCTGGGGTCGCTGTGAACGTGGGTGTGCAGGGCTCTGCGCAAGTCCCCGCTCTCGGTCCCATTGGTTGTTCAGCTTGGGGTGAAAATGCTGGGTCAACTGGTGATCCTGTGTTTAGCTTTGTGAGGAACTTCCCCACTGTCCTCCGCTCTCTCCGCATCCTCGCCGACACTTGGTGTTGTCCCTTTTTTTATCCTAGCCATCTAGTGAGTGTGCGGTGGCGTCTCTCGGTGGCTTTTTGGTTTGCATTTCCCTCACGGCTGAAGATGTTGGGCATCTCTTCATATACCTGTTGGGCACCTGTCTGTGGACAAACATCTTCAGATCCACTGCCCATTTTTCATCAAGTGGGTTGTTTTTTACTGTTCGGTAACAAAGTAAGAAGTACTGAGTGCCAGTTGCAGTGTTTGAGTATTCTTTTCGCAGTTACTGTTGGAATAGAAAAGGCAAGTGTCGTCGTTCCGGCATCTTCTCTGTCCCCGTGGCCTCCTCCACAGCGGTCCCATGAGGTCATGAGTGTTACAGTGGAAATACATGGGAAATCCTTAGTGCTCTGTTTCTTGGCTACACCGGCTCCTGATCTCTGCCTTCTTCAGAGCTTCTGGCCCGTGCGTGGACACCCAGAGTCACCCACCAACTCAGGAAAAGCCCTCGACCGCGCCCCCGCAGTCCCTGCACGCCTCTGCCTCAGCTCCGTCTGATTCTGGAAGCCCCCAAGGAAAGGCACCAAACTTACCAGACTTCAGTATCAAACCCTGAGTGTTGACTCCCGATCAGGGTAGGGTTCTTTTTATCCCCCTGACTAAACCGAAGACGTGTCTCTGGGAGGAAGGACACGTGAGGTGGCCCCAGTGGTCAAGCCTTTTCTCCAGTGATGCCACGTCCTCAGTCCCTCCGTCTGTGTTGAGGGGCGGCTCCCCACTAACGGGTGGCGACCGTTACCAAAGACATAGTATGGGAACAAGTTCTGACACCCACCTTGCTTTTTCTACCTCAAAAATAAGAAGGGAAAGAGAAACATGGAAGGAGAGAAAAAGCATGCACTTTTCTTTTATGACTTTTCTCTGTATTTCTCACACTCTCCAGGGGCTAAAGAATCCACAAATCGTTGCCCTGCGTTCACCGTGGGCCAGGCCCCCGCCGTAGTGCCCCGGTCCCCGGCCAGGTCTGTCACAGCCCGAGTCCTAATCCTGCCCCAGCGCATCTCTGTTCTCTCCTTCCCCTGAGACTGACGTGAAAGCTGACAGTGGTTTGCGGGAGCGGGAGCCCTTGGCTGCGGTCGTATGACGGAAGGAGAGGGGCGGCCACTGGCTTCCGCTGGGTCCCTCCATCGTAGATGAGAAGCTCAGAGTTGGCACAGAGAAGCTTCAGGCCCCCACACACCCAGGCCCCAGGATTGCCACCCAGATCCGCTTCGTTCCCTAATCTCCCGCAGCACAGACAACATACTAGCGCTCTCGGGACCACAGAGAGCAGATTTTGTTTTCTGCACTTCAAAAACGTGCAGACCCTCACCTCGGTGAACTCCTGTGGTGAACTCTTTGAAATTCCCATACTATTTCAGCACTGAAAGCTTGTCGACAACAAGGTGAATGGGGTAAAGGCTTGGGAAGGTGTGCGTCCACTCGGCAGTACTAAGAAGGACACGGCAGCCGCAAGGGTCTCAGGGTCCTGGGCCCAAGGCTCTCCTGAAGTCAGCGTGGCCAAGGTCGGGAGTGTTTAAAGTACGATCCGTTTAAAAGACCTGCGTCACTCCTGTTCAAGGTCTGCAATTAATATTTTTACTTGTAAACTGTGTACAGTGCTCAGAAACTTTCTTGAACACGTACACTATTGTACGAAGAATAGGAGCTCATCAGATTGCGGATGGGAAGTAAAATCGTGTTGTCGCCCACCTGTTTCTTTAGGATAATCGACTTTTACTACAGGGCCCGGTGGGAACCCTCTTTTTCCCTGGTGTGTCAGGGAGGGGCTTGCCTGTGCTCCCCAGCCCTGTCCAGAGAGCGGCAGCCCATCGAGTCTCCGAAGGGGAGCTCAGCGTGTGACCCATGCCCAGCAGCACACAGACACTTCTGCCTAGATCAGCTTTACCAGGCAGCCCCCTCATTTGCAAAAAGCTGCCGCACTCTGAACCCATGGTATTGACCATAGCTCACTCCAGATAGTGTGATAACTTGGTCCAGCGTGGGGCTCCGATTCCAGAAAAAAAAACCTCTTGCAGAGACATTGAATAGCTAAACCAGTTGTGTTTTGTATCTCACATGCTGATGTATTTTTCCTAATAAAGTACCATTGACAAAATGGCAAGGAAGAGTGGGTTTGTGAAGTGATTGGCATCTGCTGTATTCTTAACAGTGGTCCCCACCCTGGGGAGTAGTAGGTGCTCACTAAATGTCTGTTCAGTGGTTTTGATCGAAAAGTAGGACAAAAATCATTAAATGCTAAATTTTTTAAGGAAATCCTTTTAGAGACAATCGTGTTGTAAAGTTTTACGTCAGACTCCAAAGCTAGGAGCACTGTCTTTTTTATAAATGTTGGAGTTTTATAAAGCGTAATATGAAAGATCATCCCGGAGCCTGAAGGCTGAAAGCATTGAGCAGAGTTGTTTGTTCGGAATGGATGTTGTTCAAAGGCCCACGGTGTTTTTAACCACGGTCAGGGTGTCACCTGGCCTGCCGGGCAGTCGGGCGCTGTCTGCAGGGCTGTGGAGGGCTGGCCAGTAGAGGCCCCCCCGCCAGCCCAGAAGAGCTGGCATTTGCCATGATGGCTAGGGGCTGGGACAGTGGTTCCCGAAATGGCCGTGATGGGCCTCGGCCCTGCGTGTGCAAGCGTGCACGTGGGCTTGCGTGCAGATGTTGTGGGCCCTGGTACTCTTTTAGAATGAAGACAGCTAGACTCTAGAAATGTTACTAACCCTCACCGAGCTGAATCTGATACTCTGCGGGGACTATCTTTACTGGTGTGGTTGTGGTAGGAAATTTGGAAACTATAGGGGTGAGATAAAGAAAGGTTGCCCCACAGAAACTCTTTCCACCTGTCTGACTTGGGCAAGGAAGGTAACGTCCAGTCCCCGGGAATGAGGAAGGCGCTGCCGACCGGCCGAACATGCCTTGCGGGGGCGGGCAGCACAGATGCTCTCTGGCAGGGTCCCACGGGCCAGCACCCCTCAGAGGCAAGGTCCTCACAGCCTCCGAGGCAGTTACCAGCCCAGGGTCACAGGTCATGTGCACAGAGGGCAGCAGGGCCCGACCCCAGGTCCCTCTGCAGCCCCGCTCGGCGTGAGCTAACAACCATATCAGCTTATTTCATGTCTCCCTCTTCTGATTTATTTTAGCACAATCGAAAACACCATGTGTACGCACACAGTATGCACGTTTGTGTAGAAATATATATGAACGGTTAGTTTGAGATAGAAATGGATTGCGCACATGTGTGACTGGCAGCCTCAGAGCAGACCACTCCTACACAGAAACGAACATGTGAATTCATACGCCCCATGTTTCTCCATTGTTCTTTTTCTCTCTCAACCCCCCTAACTGCTTATTTTTTATATTCTTTTTTTTCTAAAGGGACTGACTGCAGTGGTGGTTAATCAGAGGGAGTGGGTCACGTTAAAGTGGTGATTCTTAAGTATATAAAATTAGATCAGTTTCTGTGATTCTAAAAAGCCCCAGTGCTGATATACGGTGTGGCTCTTCCTTCTACAAGGAAGGAAGCACCCCCTGATTCTGTTGCTTTGCTTGGGGGGACACGTCAACGAACCACAGACGGGCATCACACTTTGTGTTTTTTCTCTGGCAGGTGGTGATGGCGCTTCTCAAATACTGGCCAAAGACTCACAGTCCAAAAGAAGTCATGTTCTTAAATGAATTAGAAGAGATCTTAGATGTGATCGAACCATCGGAATTTGTGAAGATCATGGAGCCGCTCTTCCGGCAGCTGGCCAAATGTGTGTCCAGCCCACACTTCCAGGTACGAGGGCGGAGAGAGAACGGCCCCGTTTGGCGTCCACGTCAGAGGTGACCAGCTTCAGTGTGTCGCTGTCACGCTGTGCTTGTCGTGTGGTTTGAAGGGAGATGGGCAGTTTAGTCGTACTTCAAAATAAGATGCTAAGACGCTAATTCTATAAAACAGTTGAGTATCTCGAGCGCATCACTGAACACCTGTTTCTCACTAAGAGTAATTAAAACGGCTCCCCTGTAAAGCCTTCTTTGTCTTTTTGTTCGGTGTGCCCCAAATGCATAAAACCTCGCTTTCCGCAACTGAGTGACGGACACTTGTAGACAAACTGTTCAGCCCTGAAACTCCCCGTCCACAAGCACTTGTTTCTGATACATACACATTCCGACTTTTGTCCCCCCCACCCAAATCCTGTGTGAGGGGGGCCTCAGTCACATGCCACTCTCCTCTCCTGGGCTTCTCATTCAGCCTCGTTCGGGGGTCGTCCCCAGGACCTTGGTTCAGCCCATCTGCCTCCCTTGGACGTGCTGGCGTGTACCGTGAGCTCACCCCGAGCAAGATGACCCCTCTCCTGGCCCCCTTCTGTGCTGCTGTCTGCCACGTGGCCTTTCACTTCTGGGGAATTAATTCTCCTATCATTTGTCTCCCCTGCTAGAACGTAAGCTCCACGAGGGCAGGAGTTCTGCCTCGCCTTGTCCACTCTGACACCTCGGCACCTCCTGGACCCACGACGGAGGGGGTGGGCGGAAGGAGCACGTTTGGCCTGTGTCCTCTGCATGGAGCCCAGGGCGCAGCCTAAATATTTCTTGAATGAGTGGAGAAATGAGTGTATTCTTGATGGGCAAGAAACCATCTGCCCTTTTGTCGAGGGTTCTTCAGGATGACGGTTTCGAGTGTGCTGGATCTGTGGAGATGATTGGCTGACCCAGTATAATTCACCTCCACAGGCAGTCGTGGGGAGGGTCCTGCTGCGTGAGTATTTGTTGTCTCGGTCACAACACTGTGCCCTCTCTCTTCCAGGTGGCGGAGCGAGCGCTGTATTACTGGAACAATGAGTACATCATGAGCCTGATCAGTGACAATGCAGCAAAGATCCTACCCATCATGTTTCCTTCCTTGTACCGCAACTCCAAGACCCACTGGAACAAGTAAGAAAGGGGGTGCCCGGGGGGCTCAGTCGGTTAAGTGTCTGCCTTCGGCTCAGGTCATGGTCCCGGGGTCCTGGGATCGAGCCCCGCATGGGGCTCCCTGCTCAGCGGGAAGCCTGCTTCTCCCTCTCCCTCTGCTGCTCCCCCTGCTTGTGCTCTCTCTGTCAAATAAATAAAATTTTTTAAAAATTAAAAAAAAAAAAGGAAAGAAAGATCTGGCTGTCCACTGGGGCATTTGAAATTTCCTGTATCTCAGTGAAACTTCAATTAGGATTGAAATCCAAGTCCAAAATATCAGTTTAAAAAGGAAACGTTGATTTCTTTGTGGGCTTACAATTAGGATGAAGTGTGGGTTGTATCTGTGGCCTTTCATCTGCCCCTCACCCCCCTTTCAGGCCAGTGTGGAGGCACGTTGGTTGGCGCCCACTGTGCCTGGCCGCATCAGCAGCAGCGTCTTCCAGGCCTCATCTCAGATCCCCTCCAGACGGGCTGAAGGTCGCTGCAAAGCTCACGGAGCTCAGTCCCTGCAGGAGCATGGTGCCCACCCCGTTCTCGGGGGCCCTGCGCCCTCGACCAAGACAATTAACATTAACATACACAAGCACTTTGCAGCGACCTTCACCTTGTTGAGAAGGTGAATGCAGGTGCAGTCAAGGTACAGGAAGTCCCTGGCCCCTGACAGGCATCTGGCGAGCGTTCGCCATCGGCGCGCGGCTGGGGGGGGGGTCACTGGGGCGCTCCTGGCACCGCCCAGCGGACCTCATCAGTGTATCGGCTGTCAGCAGCCTTTCCTTGGCCACATTCATTTTTTATTATGCGCAGCAGGTGGTAGCAAAGGCCTCGGAGCTCAGCCACCGTCCCGTGTGTCATTTAGTACGAGGCAAGAACAGCCGTGACCGCTCCCCATTGCAGAGAGAAGTGTTACTCCAGTGTTTCCCAATACGAGTTGGGTTCTGTCATGAAGTGAGTTAAGAAGTCGCTGTGAATCTACATCAGCAAAAAGAGCAGTAGTCCTGGCAGCCATGAGAGCAGTTTTGGGGCGAGAGCGGAGTTTTTCTGCGGCTGCCCGGGCTCTGCGGCGCGATCCTGCCACCCGTCTCGCCGGGGGTCCCGTGTGGGCTGTCGCCTGAAGGCAGGTGGGACTGACGTCCTCTTCAGGCTCCACTGGGCCGTGGAGCAGCTGTGCCTCCCCCCTCTCGTGGATGTCAGAGCCGGGAAGCGGAGTTTCATTAAGCCATTCCGTGGTGATTTTATTTTCTGCCTTCCAAGGCTCCGTTTTGGCATTATTAAAAACTTTCCTGCCCTTAAATAAGAAGATGAAAAGGAAACTGACGTTTATAGGAAGTAAAATTGTTTCCATTATTGTCCCCTACACATTGCTGTTTGTCTGAATTCTATTTCTTCAAGGGTCGATGTTTTTTATTCCATTTCCACGGAAGGTGGCTTTTGGCTGCTGTCAGCCGGGACAGAAAGCAAGGGGCCTCAGGGCCAGGGTGCTCAACGAGGGCCAGTCGGGTGCACTCCGCAGGCTGTGTGGACGCAGATGCATCCAGAGTACTGGGCTTTGGTTGGAAAGCCCAGGGGCGTGAGACGTAGGGCCGCCACAGTAGCTGGAGGGCTAGGGGGCAGGGGCTGTGGCTGAGGAGGGCAGGGGGGTGGACAAAAAGATGGAGGGTTCAGAACCTGAACACCAAGGTCTACTTACAGGACAATACACGGCTTGATCTACAACGCGCTGAAGCTCTTCATGGAGATGAACCAGAAACTGTTTGATGACTGCACCCAGCAGTTTAAAGCAGAGAAACTGAAGTAAGTTGCTCCTCTCAAAAGCTACTCTTCCAAGGATTTTGTCATCCTCAGTCCTGAATAAACCTCTTGCATGGGTGTGTCCTAAAACATTCTTCACTTTAAAGCAAAATCAGTTCTGTCATACTTGGAAAACAAATGAAAATGTTTGTGACATTAACTTGTTTTCAGAGAACATCGCTGTTCTTTCCATTATGCTGCTAGTTTAATCACTTCTGCAAAACGGTGTGCAGTCAAGAATTTAACTTCCCAAGGAACAGCGAGAGGTTGAAGGTATAGGAACTTCTCAGGTTTATAAGGCAGGAATTTGAATTCTGTCCCATGAGGTTTACTTGAAGGGGCAAGCATCTTCATCTCAACATAGCTTTAGCCCATTTAATGCGGGCCTTCCCAGGAACTTAGCCAGTGTCCTTCACAAAATCAGGGCCCTGCTCTCAGGCTCGGAGGAGGATGTCGGCGTCAAGTCCGGGCTCTGGGCAGATTTTCTTGTTTGCTTGTCACTTGAAGCTGGCTGAGAGAGAGAAACTTTGAATGAGTGTAACTTGAATCATGGGATATACGTAACCAGCCGTCCTGCGCATACTTTAAACAGCATGTACGCATTGACCCATACGTCAGGCCCTGTTGCAGGTTCTGACAGCACAGCAGTGAATATAACAAAAATCCCTGCCCTCACGGGTGGTGTGGAAAGGAAAGACAGGGACATCCATGTGAGGGAGACACACTGTGTACGAGGTGTGGTCCGCAGGGCAGGGAAGGGGCCCAGGGTCACGTGCGCGTGGAGCCTCCCGGGCTCCCGATCTCTGGCCCGGGCTCCCTCAGAGCTGAGCACAGGGTTCACCCGTGCCTTCCGCCTTTCATATGGCGAATATCTTAGCTTTCTGAAAAGGATCTTAAGGATCATGCAACACATTCTCCGGATTTAAAAAAAAAGTTGGGTCCCGGTGAAGGGATTTACAGAACGTCTCCTGACTCACTGGCAGTGGGATCTGATGAGAACCAGGTCTGAAGACTTCCTTTTTAAAGCCGTCCTTGTTGGGATGTCGGCCCTTAACCTCAGTTCCCGTATGCCATGGAATGGTCTCACTTTTCACGGCTCCATAAGCTTGTCTTCAGAGTTATCCAGGTTCTGCGAAGAAGCAGCTAAAGCAGGAAGAATGCAGACCTGAGATATTCGTATAAGTGCTCCTAGGAACCTACAGTCTTCAGCATGTTCTTATTGTAGCATATTTGTTAAATCTTTTCCTTTAAGTCTGGCTTGTTTTTCTTATTTCGTTTTCCGTGTCACATCCCGTTGTGCTCACCACTCTGAAGCTTGCAGAGTAAGACCAGAAGTGACAGAGGAGAGTAGGTGACTGTTGCTGGTCATGTCAGTTTTGCCTCTCGCCTTCCCTTGCGTGTGATCCATGTCTCTAATACCAATGACATTTTACTATTTTTCAGAGAGAAGCTAAAAATGAAAGAACGAGAAGAAGCGTGGGTTAAAATAGAAAATCTAGCCAAAGCAAACCCCCAGGTACTAAAAAGAGTAACATGAAAACGTCTAGGGTGTTACTTGAATGTTTTTATGAGCTAGAAATGTGGCTTCCTCACGGGATGGGCGGGGGGCACTCTCACTAACCTTGTATATGGAAATGTCTGCAATAAAAGTACATCTTGACTTTTGTACAACTGATTTTTGCCCCACAAAGTTTTTACCACAGAATTGACCTTTTTTTTTTTTTCCCTCCGCTTTTTCAATAAGATCTAAATCTTACCAATAGACTGTGGTAAAAAGGAAACCAGGGTACAGCCTCTATTTGGGGGCCAAGATTGCAGTTTGCTTTCTCCCCGCAAATGTCACAGACGCTGTCGCTCAAACGATACGTCCCTTTCTTTTTAATTATCAAAATCATTAGAAAAGAAAAACAGTGAGATTTGAAATAGATGAAGAACGAAGTTGGGTATCCTTTTTCCTAAAACCAGGGCCCTGTAGGCTGAGCCTTTAATTGTTAAAAATTGCCTGACTTCTGTCATGTTGGCCACTGACCCTTTCTCCCGTCCTAGCTAGAAGGCTCCAGTGCACTCTGGCACGCAGGCGCACGTGCCGTGTCTCCCGGAGCCACCTGCAGGTGAAGCGGCGTCCTGCACAGCGCCCACCGTGGGGCCGGCTCCCAGGGCGACCGGCATCCGGGGGTTCTGAGCTGGGTGGTCTTTGGTGTTTTGTCCGCTGGTCCCGATGGACCGGAGTGCTGTCCTGGCAGGTGCTCCTCCTGGTTCGGGGCCTGAGAATCCGTGCGGCGCATCTTCACCACAGGCACCGTCCCAGGCTGTCCTCAGTCTCCCAGGAAAGACAACACGGTACTTTATGAGAACCACACAGCTACCCTTAAAATCCTAAAGGGGGTTCGTTCAGGTGAACTGGATTACAAGCAGTCTGTTTTCTTGGGTGAGAGGTGTGCATAAATCGTTCACTAAGTTCATTATGCCGGTTTTTCAGTCTGACATTTCCTAAAAAGTGACGCTTGAACACAAGGTTTAGACGTATGTGTTTGATCTGTGTAACGTATTGATTGTATTCCCCTGGATAAAACCACATTCAGGAAACGTAAACCTTCAGAAAATGGAATGACTCTCTTAAGTGAGGTCTCGGTCCCTGCATGGAACAACCCGGCAGCGTCCCCCTTACAGCGTCTGTTCTGTGCTCTTCACAGAAACGCCGTTGTAAGGTGACCGTGACCCCGTGAGGTAGACAACTCCCGGGACCTGCTGTAAGGAACAGAATGTGAGGTGGAAATCCTGACATTTGTTTTTAAGACACAGGAACAGCAGAAATCTGGGGCAGGTGGGGGCAGAGGGGCCCCGCCTGACGGCCGAGGGCAAAGGGCCGGCAAAGACCCTGCCCCACGCGCACGCAAAGTCACGGGAAATACACACAACTCAGAGAGCCTGCTTGTATCTGTTTTGCCAAGAATATAGAAACAGTCTCGTGAAAACCCGCACAAAGCTTTCCTGTCACAAACGGGAAGGAGCTGGTTGGTTGTGTAACAAGCGTGGCCTGGTTTCACTGCTTTGCGGTAACAGGTGTCCCTTCTGAAATAGACACTGTTCTCATTTCCCTTTTTCTGAGCTGCTCCTGAGTTTTCCTACACGACGTTTTTACTCCTCTGGGCTGCTCTCTGCGGTGCCCCAGGCGGGGCCGGGCTCTGCCTGCGCTCACTGGGCGCTGGGCTGACCGTCTCCCTGCGAACCGTGTGTGAGTCAACCCCCCTGAGTCCCGTCTGCATGCGCAGTCCCCGGCGCAGTGTCTCCCAAAGGAAAATACTTCATGGGCTAATAATGTCTCAGGGCTGAAAAGCAAGGCCTCGGGACTTGGTTTTCACCTGAGAGAGAGGGAATCTTTTCTAAGTTCCAGTCACTGCTTGCCATTTACAACGACGACACCAGAAAGTAAATAACTGTGTGGACAGTACAGCCTGTTTCTGTCTCTGTCATGAAAACAGTGGGGTCTTTGGAGCGTGGCTCTCCGTCTCAGACCTGCCCCCTGGCCTGTATCTGGAAGTCTCCCCGAGGCCCCTGCTCAGCCCGGATGTGCACCGTCCATTGCGCTGGGCTTGGGGAGTCGGCGGCGCCTCCAGAATTTTCAGTCATGTTTGTCCTAACAGTTGTGGTGGCTCCGTTGGAGTTTTTGAAGGTCACGCAGGGTTTAATTTGTTTAAGTCGTGGAATAGTGAGGATTTCTAACATAAATGTGTTTTCCTAGTCCACCAAAGAGGCCAGGGGACATTTTGCTGCTTACTTCTCCCTGACCTTGGTCGGAATTGTGTGAAATGGAGACAGGCCCCTCTGTGAACCCTGGGCTCAGGGGAGGCACGGGGCCCAGCTGGCCGCTTTCCTTTGGGAGGTGGGCTTCTCTGGGCGACATGTGTGCTCCTTTACCCTGCTGTGGACTCCAGCCTCGACAGAGGCTTTTATTCCTAGTGAGAAGCCGCTCCTGCCGGTGCCTGCTGTGTGATACACACTTCGCTGGAACGTTTTGTAGCATCCTTGTCCATTCTTCCCTTTGCCCTGAGCCCCGGTGAGCACTGTGAGCCCCACGCTACGCTTGGCACAGGCCTGATGAGTCGTGCGGTTACTTGTGCTTCTGAGAGCCCTGGGGGCGCAGGGCGGAGCAGGCAGCCACTTCACTTGGCAGATGGGCACCAGCTGGGTGTCCCGAATCGTGGAACTTTCCCGAGATACAAAGATGAGAACAGGATACAGCTCCGAGGAGCTTAGGGATCCATGAGCGGAGCCAGACGGAGGCAAAGAGAATTCGTTTCAGATGGTGAGATTGTAGCACACCCGGGATTCAGAAAGCCACGCTGCGGGATGGCCGCAGTCGAGGTGTCCCCCGCAAGAGGGCTGAGCCCCTTGGAGGGGAAGTCTCAGCTACCCGGTCTGAACCCGGGGAAGGTCCTCGAGGCAGAGAGAGCAGAGGAAGGAAACCGAGTTGTTGAGCACAGGTGGACTGTTAGCCGTGGAGGAGGGGCTGGGTGTGGTCCGCACTTGGGACGCAGCTGGAGAGCAACGAGTGTGGATTTTCATCCCCCAGAATGGGTGCAGGTGTTAGTGTCCTAAAGGGCAAAGTGGCCCAGTCAGACTTGCATTCCGGAAAGTTCTTTCTGGCAGCGATTCGTCTGGTGTCCTGGAAGGGGCTCTCAGAGTGTGTGGCGGGCAGAGGGCCCTGGGGCACCTGGGCGCCCAGCGGCGTGGGAAGGAGGGAGCCGGCCGGGCCGAGGCTCCATGGCCACGGGCTTGCAGCTCGCAGCCGAGCTGTTGGACTGAACCAGGTCGCAGAGTTTGCTAGAGGGCCGAGACGCCGAGGGTGTGGACAAAGGGGTGGGATTGATAACAGGGTTTCAGCGAGTTAGAGCGAGGGGCGAAGGAGTGAGGTCGGCAGGTGTGCGCAGCCTGGGAGGCAAGGGGAGGCTGTGAGCGTGAAGCAGTCCAGGTGAGCACGTGGACTCAGGTGCCAAGGCTGCCAGGCGGGGTGCCGCCCCACCGTCCCTCGGGCCCCAGGGACCAGGGAGGCCTTGGAGGGGATGCTGGAGCCTACGTCACACTCCCACCTGGTGCCACTGGGCCTAGAAGGGCCTAGAAGAGTGGAAGTGTTCTGGTTCCTGAGGCGCTGCAGGTATAGGCTGGTTTAATTGCCACCCAACGGGCTTCATTCAGGAGAGGGCCCTGGGGAGGGCGCCGGTGGGAAGACGTGCCCCTGGCAGCCCAGAACCTGAGCGCCAGCAGAGAGTGATTCCGCACTTTGCATTGCAGTATGCAGTGTATAGGCAAGCGAGCACCATGACCATTCCAGTTGCAATGGACACAGATGGGCCTTTACTCGAAGATGTGCAGATGCTGAGAAAGGCTGTGAACGAAGAGGCTCGCCAGGTAAAAGTGCACGGAGCTAAGCCAGGCCGCGCCCCTGGTAGATTTGCCTAAGAAATGCATAGAATTTTAGGAGATGTGATCTCCATCAGTGCCTTCTGCGCAAGCTCAAGCTAAAAACTAAGTTTGGCTAAGCTCGTGGGAGGTACTTTGTCCATGCATCTCGGTGAGCAAACTACTAGAAATCATTTTAAATCTGAGATTTAAGTGTTTTCTTCGTTTATATTAACAGTAACAATCTTGGCTCCTGACTGTCCCTTGAATGTTATTAACCTGAACAAAAAACCCAAGCGCTTCGCCGAGTGCAAAGTGGCGTCTCCCACTCGTGCTCTGGCGCGGAGAGTCCCCTGTCCGCCGCCCACAGCAGTCCCTGGGGCCCAGTCTTACTCCCCGACAGCAGAACCACACTGGCTTGCAGGAAGGGCCCGGAGCTGGGGACCCCGAAGGCTGGGCCTTTGTCGGGTTAACACCTGTGCTCAGGTGTTTGTCCCCACCGTGGTGGAGATACTTACTCAGATCCCCGCTGATTCAGAGACAGACTGTCATTACTAAATTGGGAATATACACAATTGGGCTTTAAAGAGGGAGATGTCCCGCCTGTGCGTTGAGGAGCCTTTCGCGGGCCGCGTTTCTCCGAGCGTGCCTGCCTCTCTCCAGTCCACGGAAACTGGCGCAGTCTTGAGCGGATTGGGGGAGGGGGGGTGGGCAGGGGCCTTTCTGACTTGACACCTGAAGCCCCTGCGGCCTGCTTGAGAACTCCTGACGACACCCAGCGCTGAGATGCTGAAGTGCGAAAGGTCAGGGGCTAGACCCTGCTGTGCGCTGGGTGCAGGCGGTTTACCGATGCTCATGTCATTTGGAACTCGCTTAAGCAGAGGTTTTAATTCAAGTGAATTTCATTCCCCACCTGATCAGACAGGCTCGGGGCCTCCACCACCCAGACTGCACTGGCCCGACTTGCGGCCACAAGCCCCACGGGGCTGCTGAGCACTCAGTGCGGCCATCCTCGCTGAGCTGTGCTGTGCCGACCTTGTCTAAAGCACGGGAATCCCCAGGCTCGGCAGGAAGAAGCGAATGCAAAACCATCTCATTCGTAACTTTTTACTATTGATTGTATGCTGAAATGATAGCATTTGGGATATATTGGGTTAAATTTAAAAATGCTGTTAAAATTAATTTCACTTAGTGCTTTCTACTCTTAATGTGGCTACTAGGGCATTTGGAGTCCCACGCTTGGAACACGTTATTTTTCAATTGGACGGCACTGGCCCAGACTCCTTTTTCACAGAGCTGCCCGAAGAGGGCGGCTGCATTGGCCACGTTCGTGCCCCTTCTTGCCCGGCCAGCTCCCAGCCTTAGCGTCAGATCAAAACTTGAAAATACCAAAAATACAGTGAAGAGACTCCATACACTCCTAGTGAATGTCAGTAACTTATTTTTACTTAGTTCACTTGGATTCCATAATTGTTAGCAGTGAACAGATTTAATAAAACACCCAAAAATCCTTCTATTTTTCCCTGTCCTGGCTGGGGGGGGGGGGGTGTTAATTTCCCTACTTCATTTTTTTTAACTGAGACAGGAATTTGAGGTCTTTTTTTTAAACTGCCATTTTGACTTTACGGCTTCAAGCGCACTAAAGACATGAGAGCTCGCCCAGGCCTTGCAGACACAGGATATCAAATCAGCTCCCCTCATACCAGAAAGCCTGCCCAGGAACCTGTGACCACATCAGTTTTTAAGTAACGTAGACGCTTCAGCGATGGATAGGAAACTGATGGTTTACAAGCCAGTTCGTACGGGTTAAATATTTGGGGTTTGGAGGTTTTGGGGGGGTTTGGGTCCATCCTTGGGTCCAGTGCAGGTCATAATGAATGCTAGGAAAAGAATAACCTATGTCCAAAATGTAATGAACACATAAATTATGGTCCTATTTATGATTTAGGGTGACTCTACGAGGACTCAAGTATTTGATCAAGAAGGCAAACCAAAAGAGCATTCTCATCTTGAGTGGAAAATTGCCTCTGAAAGTCGGCCCGAGTATTTATGTGATAGCCGGTCCCTAGAAAACGCCCCCCTGGTTTATCTATCCCCTGCCTTAGCACGGGGCATATGTCCTTCGCTATAACGTGAAGCAGTCAGTCTCTACTCATCCACTCACTTGGTTCTGAGTAACAGGAGGCAGACGGGGCATTTCCTGCAGAACTCCTGTAGCCTGTTTGTTTGCATGACTCTTGCAAAAAGAGTAGCTTAAGTTTTCTGCATAATTATTCCCCCGCTCTTACCTCTTAGATCTCTATGATCACGCTCCTGGGTCGAAGACTTGGCGTTAAAATACCAATTCTCCCAGGGGCGCCTGGGTGGCTCAGTCGTTAAGCGTCTGCCTTCGGCTCAGGTCATGGTCCCAGGGTCCTGGGATCGAGCCCCGCATTGGGCTCCCTGCTCCGCGGGAAGCCCGCTTCTCCCTCTCCCACTCCCACTGCTTGTGTTCCCTCTCTCGCTGTATCTCTCTCTGTCAAATAAATAAAATCTTTAAAAAAAAAAAAAATACCAATTCTCCCCAAGTTAATGCAATCTCAGAATCCCAGCATACTTTTTTTTTTAATGACATACGGATTCTAAAATTCACATGGCAGTACAAAGGACCCAGAATAGCCAAATAATTTCGAAAAAGAATAAAACTAGAAGACTAATACTACCCAATTTTAGGACTTGTTACAGATTTCTATGGATCACTTGTACACCACCCCCCCCCCATTTCAACCCAACTAGGTGAAGATATTTATAGTGCAGTCTTTTTGGTATAATATTTGATATAATAGACTCTCCTGAATTTGAAAAATGTTGGAGTCCTATATTCCTGAAATTCTCAAAAACACTGTTGTTAAAGCAAAGAGAAAAATACCCAGATGCAGGAGAACCTCATGTGCACAATTTGGAGACCAAATTACATAAGAAGTTACAGCTAAAAATTAAAGTCTGAATGTTTTCGGTGCCCTTTTAATTTTATCTTTGGCTAATTTTATTTTTCCGAAATAATTCCACATTTCTTTAAACTGACTTGAACGTTGGCCAGGACGGGACGCGTGTGAGCGGTAAATGGCAACGTTGTGCACTGGAGGAGGGAAGGAAGTGGGATGCAGTTGGAATTCTGTGGAGAAATTATGTATTGACCTGTCAGAACCATAATTTGCATTTTTTTTGAGGGGGGGAGAAGCGTGTCTAACCCTACATAGAACATCCAAAGAAAAGTAAATTTCATGTGAAAGACATTTATACCAGAGACGTTTAAAATGTTTACAATTCTCATTTTTAACAGTCGGTCGGGAGAAAAGCAGTGTCAACCATGCAGATAAGGAAGGTGTAGAGAGACGGAGAGGTGTGAAGTGAAGGTACTCCTTACTCCATACGTAGAGTGTGTTTAAGGCTCATATGCTTAGGACAAGACTTGACAAATTAATGCCGTGTACATGAAGTATTTTCCCTTTCCTCCCTGCCATTCCAGCTGGTGATGGTGAAGACAAATCTGGTCCCTCTAGACACTTTGGTTAGCTGTGTCCTCAACTGCTTAGTGAAAACGTGCACGATTATGTTCACCCAAGCCCTCGTGTTCTGCTCCCACTTACTGTGTAAACTTGAGCCTCTTAGATCTGCCGACACGCGGCAGACAGAGGCCGTGCCTCATGCTCCCCCTGCTCGCGCGTCCACCGTTGCCCGCACGCCCCCTCCACCCAGGCTGTCCATTCGGGGTGACTGTCTGCACGCCCTCCCATCTTTCCCACCTGCTCTGTTTCTGATCTTTCTCCTCTTGTGGTTCGTGAAACTCACGCCCTGCTTTACACACCAATCTAAGATGCCTACACAGGAGGGTCCAGACGTGTCCAGCACACTCTCTGCCCTTCCAGATGCTCCCGGGGTCAAGTGTGTTCTCTCCCTGGTTCCAGGTCCACGGTTTCGACTGTGGCCTTTTTCTGCTAAAATGCTTCTTCTCTTTGGAATGCCTGTTTCAGCAAGGATGAAATATTCCGAGTCTGTGAAAGTCTTGGTTTTGTTTGGCTTCGCTTTGCTTTGTTTTCAGGGTAGAATTTTCCCCCTTGAGTTCCTTGTGGGCCGAAAGCAAACACGCCTCGGCACCGTGCCCTTCACAGTCCCCCTGACGGGGGTGGTTCTCCCAAAGCCGCCTTACACTAATTTTCAGGGGGGAAAAGCCAAACTCCCGCCTTTCCCATAAATGAATGTTTAAGATTCACATCACATTTCTAGAAATATTCCTAAAATGTCACACAAGGCTCTTTCTTTCTAGACCTTGATGTTACTGCCGTTTCCACAGATAAATTTGCCAAGAACCCTAAGAAATATTAGCTCTGCAAAAATGTGAACTTTTCATGTCTGACTTCTGCGGGTTCTGGAATCATTTTTAAAAGCCAGGAAATGTATACTTTATGCTGAGGTTAGATATCCAGAAACTATGAGAGGTGGCTGTGGTTTTGTCCTTTTTGTTGTCAGATGATTGACTTAAAACGAATTTTCTCTGACAAGACATTTGTTCACCACCATGAAAGTCATTATGTTCTCTTTAAAGTCTGTCTTCTTTTTAATGGAGACGCCAAGCAGAAAGGTTTGGTTCTGGCTGAAGTTTAGAACGAGTTGGCAGTCTCCTGGTGTATATGTTGTGTTTAGATGATCTCGGTGGCTCGTTCTGTTTTAGAAATCCTGGCATTAATACAGTGACCCTACCTCAAAACTGAGTGACTCATTTAACTGTTATTTATGGAAATGGGTGCCTTTGGTGTAAACTCCCCATATGAGCACCCCCGCACCCCGCTTTCTTTCAGACACAGTTCTCTAAATCCTCATGCAAAACTAGGGTTCATTTTTTGAAAAATTTTTAAGTAAAACCACACTGGTCCTAAACTTCAGGAAGAGAATGGTGTGGAAAAGGGAGTTTTTTGTTTCTTATTCTTAATATTAGGAAATTTTATGTAAATAATTAAGTACAGGTTTTCTAAGTTCTAGCGGGTTTGTTCCCCTGAAGTGACCCATTTAATGTCTCTTACCTTAAAGACCTTTTTTTCAAATTCAGTAGAAGTTTTAGACCTTTCCTTGACTTTAAATCCAGTTTTAATGTGGTTTTCATTCATTCTTTTTATATCCCTCCAGAGGAAATTTCCACTTTCTGAAAGGCTTCTGCAATGGCCATAGCCATAAAGATGCCTTTGGTAACATCTTACGCAATGGGGTTCTGCTATTGATGACATTCCCTAAAACGGGCGACGTCGCAAAAATAGAGGTACCGAGTACTCGGTACAGAACTACACTCTCCAGGAGCCCAGACTGCAGTGTGGCGCACGTAGCCCCTCACACTAGCTGTTAGATCATTGCCAACGGCCGAGACCGTTTGGGGGCACTTGCCTGTGCGCGCGCCGCCGACTTCCTCGGGCAGCCTTAGAATGTGGATGCTGGGCACCCCGCTCAACGGCTGCCCTTGGACTTAGCATGCAGACGTGAGCTCGCTCCTCCGGTGGCTTCGTTTGTAGCCAACGCCGCTGCCCTTTTAATTCCAGGCACAGAAAGATCTGAAGAAGGACCGGCCTGTCGTGCGCCGCAAGTCCGAGCTGCCTCAGGACCTCCACACCAAGAACGCCTTGGAGGCTCACTGCCGAGCTGATGAGCTGGTCTCCCAGGATGGGCGCTAGCCCCACCCCCACCCCCCGGAGGACCGCGTCGGGCTGGGGATGCTGTTCTTTCCTGGATTCTGTAGAAAATACATCCTTTTTGTGCCATACAAATCAGTTACACTCAGAGTCAGAGCTTTCTTCGACCCCGTCCCGTAGGCAATAATGCACGTCTGCCTCAGTGCGAGATTAGGAGTTCAAACAATGGTGGCCTCTCAGATGGGTCGGCAGCGCCGAGGGCCACTGGCCACGTCCCCAGCCAGTGGGCTCAGCCCCGGCACAGCCCCCGAGAGACTCCTTCCCAAAATCAGAGCTAAGGAGAGCACCCTGGTCATCACCTTCATGTTCTACCCAACCGGAATTCGTGATCGTTTAAAAATAAGTGGTTCTATGATAATATCAATGTTCTTCAAATCAAAGGAACACTTTAAAAAAAAGTTTATTACATATTTTTGAAGACTTTACAAACCTTTTCCATTGTTTCTCCGTGATTGTTACGCCAGTAGCTTCCCTCTCTCTCTCTCTCTCTCTCTCTCTTTCTCTCCTCCTCTCTTTCTCTTTTTCCTTTCTTTTTATCTCATTGAGATGGTTCTTTGCTGTCCTCGTTCTAACATAACTTACTGGGAAAAGTGACATGACAATCCTCAGCCGCTGTGTTTTCTGATGGTGTCTCTTTCCTTTGATTAGTGACATTGATGCTGTCACTTCTTTTGTGTATAGCTAAAGCCATATTTCCGAGCCTGGGGTCCAGCACCAGGGACCCTGGGAGTTAGGCTCGTAGGAGAAACTTATTTTAAAGAGAGCTTTCTCTGTCTACCTTGACCGCAATTGGAATTTTCAAATGATGTGTCCCATTTTCTGTTTGTTTGCAGACTTTTATTTTCTCTAAACATTGTTGCCCTTTCACAAGGCTCTTGAATTGATAAAGTTATCATCTCTGAGAATCCATTTTCTACATTTTATAGAAGGTTAGAACGAGATCATCTTGAGTCAGGCCACATCTTGGCCGGACGCGAGCTGCAGCTGCCTCTGGGCATAAAGTAACAAAAATGCCACGGTGCGTGCGGGGCGCCACCCTGACGTCCCCTCGCTGCCGGGACGCGGTCCCCAGACCTCAGCGGGCGGCGGCGGCGTGAGGGCTTACCGTGAACCACGTCCAGATGAACAGAGCACACATTACAAACACCTCATGAGGAAAATACAGCGTCTAAGTTCCCCTCGGTCTTCAAATGCTGCTATTAGATTTCACGGACTTCCTTGCATGTGTCGAGCTTTTTGTTAGGAATGGAATAGCACGAGGAGAAAAACCTTTACACTCAGTGCTTGGTCTGCTCCGTATTTCTCTCAGGGTGGCCCGTGTTTTGACTTCTTTACCCCGCTTGAGAGCCGTCTGAGATGCGTCCTGCTCTTCTAAACAAGTGACTCCAGTTTCTTTTGTCTCTGGCATAAGATTATATTAAGTTCTTGTTAAACGTCTTGATGCCTAAAAAGATAAAAGGTGGCTTCTTTTAGGATCTGTATTTTAATTGAGGTCTTGGGTGTCCACGGAAACACTGTGGGAAGCAGACCCGGTTCCCCGCGTGGCTGTGGTACCTGCTGCCCCCGGTGTCACTTAGCCCACCCACAATGTTGATTTCCTTGTGTCCCTGGAGGAAGATCATGGGGGGAGGGGGGGTTCTGGGTTAGGAGCCAAGTACTAACTGAAAAGCTTGCCCCAGCTGAAAGTGGGAAAGGCCACTTTGCGAGAAGAAACACTTCCTGAGAAACTTGACAAGTTATCTATCCATTTTACCATTATGAAATTTATAATTTAAAAAAAAGTTTAGATGCCTTCTCCTTTTGAGGGAAAAAGGGTGCTTTTTATTGTATAAAGCAGCGTCTTATGTATTTTGATATACCATTGTTTGAACTTCCGTCTTTAGCTGATAGATTCTCAAATATCCTTGATTTTGGATGTTCAGTATGTGTGTGAGAGAGGGTTCTGGGAAGACTCTCTTGTGCCCTAGGTAAAAAGCAAAATATCCATGATTTGGGTGATTGTATAAAGCTCAACCTGTAAGAACACCTTCTTGTCTAGGTTTTATTTCCGCTCTTTATTGAAGACAAACATTCACCAAAAAGGGGGGTGGAAAAAAAGTTTTGAGAGAGACTAATTTTCTTTGACAAGACTATTATTTAATATTTTGGCCTATTAAAGTTTTCCTAGTTAGTACTCAGATTCCCTGTGCTAATTGTTCAACTTATGTATTATTATATAGATACACTGTTTATTCTGTACCAAACTGATTTCAAAAGTACTACATTGAAAATAAACCGGTGACTGTTTTTCTTCATAAAGTTCTGCGTTCCCATCTTCACTCTTTCCAAAATGTATCTGTACATCAGAAATGTCACTATTCCGAGTGTCTTTTTAGTGTGGCTTTAGTATGGCTTCCTTTTAATATTGTACATACATTGTATCTTTGTTTTATGGTAATAAGTAATAAAAATGTAGACTTCATATTTTGTACAAAATGTCCTATGTACAGAATAAAAAAAGTTCATAGAAACAGCAAAAATAGGTAAGTGGCACAATTATTTTTCTTTAGAAGATATCTGTAACTTTATGCTTTAGTGAAATGTTAAGTACCTACATATTTTTTAACATTTTGTAATTCTCAAAACTTTTTGTTCTGACATTGTTTATGAAGAGAAAACTTCATACACGTGCCATTTAATATGCTCTTTTATCCAATTTTAAAAGAAAAACTCTAAAAATGGTGTATTATATGGACTAAATAAAGAACATGTGAATTTTACTGCTCATCATGAAACTAAATTTAGCCATGGTGTCGGGCCAGCCGGGCCTGGTGGTTAGCAGGCTTCCCTTCGGGCGAGGGCAGCCACGCCAGGGATGCGGCCGGGAGATGGGGAGCGGAGGCCCCCGCCCAGCTTCCCCAGCTCGTTCCGTGAGCTCGTGGTTCACCTCCCTCAGGGAGAAAAGTAGAGGTGCCTTTCTCCACCCCTCTCGTCTTTGAGGAGGTAAATGTGAGTCAGAGCACAATTGTAGAAATGGAATTATTTGAGCCCGAATCGTGATGCTTGAAATGATTCTTGAAAAGAAATGAATGTCTTGCCAACAGAGTAAAATCAGTGGGAATCTGAATCCGGGGTCCCAGCTGACCCCTCCCCCCTTCTTCATGGGGAACCTCAGCCTCACTGATGCCGTGAGCGAAAAGTCAACAGAGTAGGCCGAGAATCAAGGTATGTCCTCCTCCAGTCATTGCCACAAACCACCCATCTCCTTGGCCGCGCTGGATCGACATTCCGTTCCCCTCTGTCCGGTGGCCTCGTGACGCCCTCCTGGACAAGAGTGCAGGAGACGTCGCTCCGGAGCTGGGGCTTGGGGGGGCGGGGCCGCGCCCGTGGGGACTCCGTGGGGAAGTTTGGAGAGCCGCACGTACCCCCTTCACGCAGGGGCAGGTGCGCTGGTCAGAGGACACCCTAAATGTGGGGCAGCTAGGAACTGGCCGCGTCCTCGGGCCAGCTGTCCCTTGCCTCCCATCTTGGAATCGGGGAAGCCACCGTGTCTGCTCGCATCCGTGGCTCGGGAACCCCCGAGAGAACTCGGGATGGACGCTCGCCACGAGCCCAGGGCCCAGCCTCGCGCTGCTCCTAGTCAGGCTGGCAGGGGGAGCCCGCCGTGTGTCTCCTTCCGTTAGAACCAGCGCCTCAGGCCAGGGGCTGCGGGGGGCTCACGACCTGCCGAAGCGTCTGCCGCTGTTACCCCCATTGACGGGGGAGGACGGGGGCACGCAGAGGTCAAGTCACTTGCCCAAGGTCACATAAGTACTGAGGGGAGCCAGGTTTCAGCCCAGGCAGTGTGGCCCCGGAGTCCCTCCCCTCACCACGACGTCGCACCGGAGGAACACCTGAGTCCTGCGGGGCCGGGGGCGCAGGGGTGGGGGCTGGCTGCACACACGGGAGCGCTTCTGACCGTGCGCCTCACTTCTAGAGCTGGAGGAACCCGGCCGCCATCCAGTCCCGCAGCCCTTCACACGCGCTTCAGAAGCCACCGTTCTTCCATAAGGTTTGTAAGAGTTTAACTACTCAAACTCAGGCACGTTCTGCCAACTTCCAGCCCCCTGGAGACCACCAGCTCCTTAGCTTCTGCCCCCCGTAACTGCATCCTGTTACTGTGTGAACCCGTAAATGTATCAGAACCTCAGCTCCCCTTTGTTTAATATACGGGGTTTTACGTACGATTTCATTTCGGGGGTGTGAGGGAAGTAGATTCCACGATCCAAAAATTTGAAATCCACTAAGATTAACTTTTTTAGGGAAGGAAATGGGAGGAGCAGAGGCAGAACGGTGCCCCCAGACGGCCCAGGGCTGAGCCTTTCCCCACTCTGGCCTGCAAGCTCGTGTCTCTGCTCTTCACAAAAGCATTACGTAAATTCCACACCACTTTGCGGTAATGGAGGAAAGAATCTCTAAATTCATCTTTTCTTTTTTTTTTTTTAAGATTTTTATTTGAGAGCGAGCTCACGAGCAGGGGGGAGGGGCAGAGGGAAAAAGAGAGAAAGAGAAGCAGACTCCCGGCTGAGCAGGGAACCTGACCTGGGGCTCGATCTCAGGACCCCAAGGTCATGACCTGAGCCAAAGGCAGACACTTAACCACCTGAGCCACCCGGGCCCCCCCGCTCTAATTCATCTTTCTTCTGATCATACCCGGTTCAGGGGAAATGTGGCCTGGTTTACTCCTGTGGGGGCATTTAGAAACAGCTCAGTAAATTTAAGCTGGACCTGAACTCAGCTCTGTGGTTCATTTTATAGGATGATGCATAACTGATGACTAGTCAATCGCAGGAGTTTTCTGACCCATCTTTTTTTTTTTCCAGTTTTATTGAGATGCAGCTGGCACGCAGCTCTGTGTCAGGTCCAGGGGCACCGCGTAATGACTCACGTATGGTCTTGTGAAATGAGCACAGTAAGTTTAGTGAACCTCCACCTCCTCGCTTAGTGACCCCAAAGAAAGCCTCCTAGGTTCCTGCAGTAAGAACAGCCGGTGGGAGACACTTGGGTGACCACTCCGATGTGCCGGGGGAGGAGCAGCGAGCGGTGGGGGAGTGGGCCTCTCAGCCGCGGGAAGCCCACGGAGCTTCAAGCAACCCCCGGCATCGGGCACGTTCAGGAAACCGCTTCTGTGCAGCGTCTAATAGAGGTGCTCGGTCTCTGCCTGTCTCTCTGCCGCACGCGCACACACCCCCCGGCCTGCTCACGCCGGCACCGTGCACAAAGTCGGGGTTTGGATTCCCCGGGGGCGCTGGGTGGACCGCACTACAGCATAACACGGAGGGGCCGGCCTGAGGTTCCCTGTCCGCCTCACTCCGGTGCGGTCAGCCCAGCAGCGCCTTCGTTACCGTCTCCAAACTGCATCGTGTAGATTTCAGGGCACCTTGTGGCCAGGGACTGTCCCTTTCCTTCGAGCCCCACGTGCCGCTAAACACAAGGCAGGGGAGCGGAGCATCGAGGAACCTGTTCCCCACACGCTTAAGGAGAGTGTGTTTAGACCTTATTGGAAGCGGGCTCCTGGATCACGAAGTTAGCCCAGAGTGAGCGTGCTGCCCGGGGCTTGGAGACCAGGGCACGGTCACCTCCTGAGCAAGAACGGATCCTGAGGCTCGGGCCTCTCGCAAGCCAGGATGTTAGGCGCCGCTGAGCCCACAAAATCCAGGCTGACCCCCAAGGCCACACTGACCGGCTGCGCTTGAGCTGAAAAGTAAATAATGTCTCTAATAAGTCCTACCATTCGATGAATTGTTTTCTTTTGTTCGATGTTGTCAAAATCCAGATGAGTCTGTGGTGAAAGGTTTTGCTAGGAGAGCCAGAGGTTGCTTCCTCCAGAACTGTATCCTCACGAGTTTCAAAAAGACCAGAATAAAAAGCCTGTCACGTGGAGTGACACGTGAGTGAGCGGGGTCCGGGTGAACCAGCACGAAAGGCAGAGGCTGCGGGGGGCCTGGTGGCACAGAGAGTGACGGCCGAAGGGCTGCTTTCCCACGGGGCACATCCCCGCGACCACCACGGGTGCAGTAACTCTCCGGAAGGACCCAGAAGGAAGCCAAACTACTGTACTCTTGGTCACCGCTTATGACTGCCAAGGACGCAGGTTCAAGTCAGCAAGAGGAAAAGCCGCATCGGGCAGGGCCGGCAGGAGAGGCTAGGCTCGGAGGCCACTCCTCCTGCTAGCAGCTCCGCGTGCCTGGGCCTGGCTGTCCGGGGCTTCGGGGGGCCGGTCACACTTACATGGGACTCCAAACACTCGGCTGCCACTTTGCAGCCCACAACCACACCCCAGATCCCGACAGGGCCCCAGGGAGACAAAGATCCTCGTTTGGCAGGACCTTCCCAGGGCTTCGGGGCGGCCTACCAGGAGCCCTTCGCCGCACAGTGGTCCTCGCACACAGGCAGCTAGAAGTGGGGACAGGGCACAGCCAGGAGCCGGCGGTCCCCCCCGGGCCTCGGACTCCGCTCTCCCCATGGCACAGCCACGGGCGGACAGCCAGAGGACGGGCCAGTTAACCCGTGGGGAGACAGGGCTACCAACCCCCCGGTAGAAAAAGAACAGACCCTGACATTATAAGGGCCGCTCTCAGCAGCTCTGGGGGAAAACCACTCCGCACCTTGAAGTGGCTCAGAGGTGACTCGTATCCAACATCAAAGTTAAATAAATACGGGAAACATACCTCGGTTTCAGGCACGTTTGTTGCTCCTCTGGCACCGAGTACCTAGCAACATCAGAGCCCAGGCAAGGTCTGCATTCATTCATTCATTCATTCACACCATAATGAACACCATGGGCCCCCTGCCCGGACTAAAATGCACTCGGTTAACAGTCACATCCTCTCTCCTAGCGTCTTCTCCAGCCTGGAGATCAGCACGACTTCAGGTCCCAGCAAGCACGTCACCGGTGAGGGGCCCCAGGAGAGGCTCAGGCAGCGTAGAGCAGAGCCCGGACAGAACCCGCATCTCCCAGCTCCTGGGGCCGACATGGCACCGAGGTGAGACCCGGTCTCCAGCTAAGTGACCCTGGGACCGGTTTCGGATCTCTGTGGACCAGGCTCGGGTCCTTAGTACCAGTGTGCACGCCAGTGCTGAGCATGACAAAGTGCCTCCACGTTCTCACCGAGGTCTGAGAAATGGCCAACGGAGGCCGGCCCTTCAGAAAATGGATGGCATCAGAGTATTATCCTTCATCGGACGTGCTTTTCCTCCCCTTTGGGCACTAAACTATATCCTCATGAAGTGGCAAACGTATATAGGAGGTTTTTTTGTAATTCCGTGCTTGAAAACAGTTGGCAATACTGTGTCCCCCTCCCCCGAGAAAGTGTTAAGAATATGACAGCAGTGATCTGCCTCCTGACCTATGAAATCCAGAATTCTAGAAACCCTGGTCTACTTTGAAGGCCTTGTTTTACAGAAA
This sequence comes from Neomonachus schauinslandi, assembly GCF_002201575.2. NCBI lineage: Eukaryota > Metazoa > Chordata > Mammalia > Carnivora > Phocidae > Neomonachus > Neomonachus schauinslandi. The sequence continues at coordinate 3,295,048 of NC_058411.1, read as the reverse complement.
ATGAAGTAGACGCAGAGAAAGAAAGCCCCTAACTAGTGAGTGCTACAACCCAGCAGGTTGGACATGGGGGTTTTGAGGGGTTTTTTTAAGATTTTATTTATTTGAGAGTGAGAGCACGAACAGGGGGAGGGGCAGAGGCAGAGGGGGAGAGAATCTCAAGCAGACTCCCTGCTGAGCACGGAGCTGGATGGGGGGCTCGATCTCACAACCCTGAGATCATGACCTGAGCCGAAATCAAGAGTTGGATGCTCAACTGACTGAGCCGCCCAGGCGCCCCGGGTTGGACGTGTTTAATAGGACCTCGGAGCTGTGTATTTATGGGCAGTCCTTTATGCTGCCTGCCACTGCATTCTTTCTAGGTTGTGGATTTTTTTTAATGTCTCTAGGAATTGCATATTCAAGAGATTTATTTGAGGTAGATAGCGAGCCTCTTATGGGAACATTTTTACTTTACTAAGTAAAAATTCAGATACTTCCTGAATAGAAAAATTTTCCCATTATCAAAACCTGCGTTTCTCAGAACACTTGGAAAAAGCCTTTGGAATCATCTTCAGTCTGTTGTGCAGGATGGACCAGAAATGCTCTGTCATCTATAGCCACACATTTCCTATCTTTAAAAAAAAAAAAAAAAGTGCCCATATTTTCCACCAGTTGACCTTATAAAACTTGAGTACAAAAAAAATCAAAATCAAATCCAGCCTCCCAGCGTGAAGATTGGACCTAAATGAGGACAGAAGAATTCCAATCAACAGATGTCTGGGCCTGTGGACACTGGGGCGTCAGGGTGCCACGGCACCCAGAGTCAGAGCCGGCAGGACCGGCCCCCCTGCCAGCCCTGCCCTGCAGCTGTCTTCATCTGGTGGTGGCACAGCCCCACACCTGTGGCCACGCCAGAAACCCAGCCTGGAGTCTTCCCTCCGCCAGGACACATCTCTCTACCTGCCCCGCCCCAGCTTGGCTCCCACCCATCCCTTGCCGGCGTGAAAGCCCTCTTTCTGGAGCACCTCAAAACAGCAATCATGTCACCCTCTTGTTTAAAACCCTTGAGTGGCTTCACATGGCACTCAAATGAAGCCTGAACTCCTTCCCGCGGGCTCCAGGATCTCTCTGATCTGAGCCGCCTCTGGCCCACGTCTCACGTGTTCCATCACTGGCCTTTCCCACCTCTTTTCCACCTCAGGGCCTTTGCACAGGCCATCATTGCCCACCCCACCCCCAGAGAATCATGGCTGACTTCTTTCCATCTTGCATGTGTAAACATCAGTGTTTTCTCTTGAGAGACGCCCTCTCTGACCACCCTGTCAAAATTGGGAACTCCCCCATTTCCTTCAGAGCCCTGATACAATCTGTAATTATATTTGTTCCTTAGTTAAGTGCCTCTGCCAATAGACCGGGACCTCGGGGGCTTTTTCATTGTGTCCCCAGTGCTCAGCTCCATCCCCACATAACAAGGTCCTTTACTCACTGGGTTAAGTGGGTGAGGGGGCACGGGGCTGGGACACACACCAGGGACTGTCCGTGTGCCTGCAGCAGGAAGAGCCGTGGGGGAAAGGATACTTGCTCCTTGCAACATTTGCATGCTCAACATGATGGTGCCGATGAGCAACACAGACATCCTTGCTTCTGCGTAACCAGGGCAGCCCAACAAATCAGACTCAGCCGTGAGTATCACAACAGGGAGTGGACAGGGCTACAGGGCCTTCCCATGGGCTCCCCCCCGTGAAAGTGAGGGATGTTCAAGCAAAGGGACGCATACAAAGATCCGTGGATGGGGGAGGCATGAAGTTTTGCTGGAGCTAGGCTGTCACCAGAGTGGCCAGGGAGAGTGGCCATGAAATGAGGCTGCAGCTTTCTGCAGGGCTGGGTCACTGAAGCTCACCATTTCTTTTAAGGAATTTGGACTTCAGCCTATAGGCAGTGAGAAGGTATGAAAGAATTCTGCGCAGGGGGGTCGATAAGATTAGAGGTGGCACGTGACACTTAAGTCCCTCAAGTGGAATGTGGGCTGGGGGTGGGGGTCTCAGGCAGGAGAACGAGGAGTGGCTCAGAGGCACAGAACCCCCTATGGGTGTAAAGTCCCCACTGCTGCTTGGACTGGGGTGTCTGGACATGCACTGAGCATTCCCAAGACCAAGTGAGGCAAAAAAAGAAGCAAAGTAGATCTAAATAAAATAACAAGGTGGATAGTGCAGATGGACATTAAACTCTAGTCTTTATTAACTTTTTTAAAAGATTTTATTTATTGAGGGGCATCTGCATGGCTCAGTCGGTTAAGCATCTGCCTCCAGCTCAGATCATGATCCCAGGGTGCTGGGATTGAGCCCCGCGTCAGGCTCCCTGCTCAGCAGATTGATTTCCAAAGTGGCCACACCATTCTGCATTCCCACCAGCAATGAAGGAGAGCTCCTGTTGCACCACCCTCTTAACATTTGATGTTGTCAGGTTTTTAATTATAGTCATTCACGTTGCTGTGTAGCAGTAGGTTATAATGATTTTAATTTACGTTTCCCTAATAACTAATGATGTTGGACACCCTTTTAGTTTCTGCTTTTAAAAATATTACCTTGTTGGGGCGCCTGGGTGGCTCAGTTGGCTAAGCAACTGCCTTCGGCTCAGGTCATGATCCTGGAGTCCCGGGATCGAGTCCCGCATCGGGCTCCCTGCTCGGCGGGGAGTCTGCTTCTCCCTCTGGCCCTCCTCCCTCTCATGCTCACTCTATCTCATTCTCTCTCTCTCAGATAAATAAAATCTTAAAAAAAAAAAAAATACACCTTCCACTCACCATATGACCCGGTTATTCCACTTCTAAGCCTTCCTAAATGCCACCAAAAAAGCGTTTACCAATAGAGTTGAAAACGTATTTCTTTAAGTCTTAGAATGTTTATTAGCAGCTTTGCTTTTTTTCTTTTAAGTAGGCTCCATGCCCAGCACAGAGCCCAAAGTGGGGCTTGAACTCACAACCCTGAGATCAAGACCTGAGCGGAGACCAAGAGTCGGACGCTCAACCAACTGAGCCACCCAGGCGCCCCGCACATTTAGTTTTAATTGCCAAAACTGAAACACAAAGTACCCGTCAACTGTGAATGGATAAATAAGTTGGTTATATCCATACAATGGAATACTCCTCAGCAATTAAAAAAATTGAATGAAACACTGATACATTCAGTGTGGATGATTCTCAAAAACTTTATTCTAAGTGAAAAAATTTAGATACAAAAGGCTACATGATGTTTGATGCCTTTTCTTTTTCTTTTTTTTTAAAGATTTTATTTATTTGACAGAGACACAGCGATAGAGGGAACATAAGCAGGGGGAGAGGGAGAGAGAGAAGCAGGCTTCCCACCAAGCAGAGAGCCCGATGTGGGGCCCGATCCCAGGACCCTGGGATCATGACCTGAGCTGAAGGCAGACGCTTAACGACTGAGCCACCCAGGCGCCCCTTGATTCCTTTTCGTATGATCTTTAGGGCCAGGGGAGCTCTAGAAATCTGTTGAGTGGCTGCTAGGAGCTGGGGCGGAGTAGGAGCCACCACAGGAGGGCACAAGGCAGCTTTTTTGGGGTGATGGGGAAACTCAATATCTGAATTGTAGTGGTGACTACGCAGCTGTCTATGTTTGTCACAACTCACAGAATAGTATACTTTTAAAGGTGCAGATCTTGCCATATTTAAACTATGTCCCAATAAACCTACCTTAAGCCTGCTTCTCCCTCTCCACTCCCCCTGCTTGTGTTCCTTCTCTCGCTGTGTCTCTCTCTGTCGAATAAGTAAAAAAAAATTAAAATAATAAAAACTAATATTGTGTCCAGTGACCTAATGGCACACCAAAGGTTGGTCTGAAAAGAAAGTAGAGTGTACAACAACCAAAATATTCTGATCATTCCAAAAGCAATAATTCATTCAGAAAAAGAAATTAATTTTGAAGGGCACCTGGGTGGCTCAGTCAGTTAAGCATCTGCCTTCAGCTCAGGTCATGATCCCAGTGTCCTGGGATCAAGCCCCACATCAGGCTCCCTGCTCACCGGGGAGTCTGCTTTTCCCTCTGCCCCTCCCCCTTCTTGTGTTCCCTCTCTCTATCTCAAATAAATAAAATCTGTTAAAAAAAGAAATTAATTTTGAAAAGAATTTTTAAAAAACAAAAAGTAGGAATTAAGAAAGAAAAAAAGGTAGAAATTTAGTGAAATAAGTTTGAAACCAGAAAAAAGTAAAACTGATAAATTACTTTTAAAAAAAGAAATCAACAAATAAACGAATCACTAGCCAGTTTTTTTTTAATGGCATGGGTCAACCCCTAAATATACAAAATAAATAATGACCAAAAAAAACCATTAATACAGAGGACAGTTTTAAAAATCATGAGACTACTTTGCACAATAGTTGTAAATAAATTTGAAACCCATTTGAAATGGATAGTTTTCGAGGAAAATATAACCCAAACTGACCCCAGACAAGATAGAAAGTCTAAACCAGCAGTTACTGAAAAAAAGTTTTTGAACAACCTCCCCTTAATAAAAGAACTGTGCTGTATTAATCAAGGTTTTCCAGAGATACAGAGCCAACAGGATGGATGGATGGATGGATGGAGGGAGGGAGGGATAGATGGATGGACGGACAGATTTTAAGGAATTGGCTCATGTGATTATGGAGGCTGGCAAATCCAAAATCTGCAGGGTAAGTTGGCATGCTAGAGATCCAGGCAAGAGCCAGTGCTGCAATTTAAGTCTGAAGGCCATCTGCTGGCAGAATTCCCTCTTTTCTGGGGGAGGTCAGACTTTTGGTGTTTAGGCCTTCAACTGATTGGATGAGGCCCACCCACATCGTGGAGGACAATCTGCTTTACTCAAAGTCCACCAATTTAAATGTTAATCTCATCTAAAAACACCCTTACTGAAACATCCAGAATAAGTTTTGACCATATATCTGGGCACCATGGCCCAGCCAAGTTAACATAGAAAATTAACCATCACAAGTCTACTCCATGTCCACACGGCACCCACATGCTTCTCCTTAATCCATACTTAATCTCCAAACAATATCGTAATTCCACACATGATTCAACTATCCTGCAAACGCCCTGCCAGAACTAGGATGTGCTCAAAGAAGGAATTTGTTAAAGAAGAATGTTAAATGTGCATAGGAGACGATTTGTAGGGGCTCTCGGTGTTCAAATCGAGAATAATTTGAACATGAAATGTTCTCACATAACAATTATCCAAGCTATATGTTTGGATGAAACAAGGAAGTTCCAAAACATTGTGCACAGAATCAGATTATGTGCATACACATATATACACATATATAATATCTTAAAATGTAATATATATCAAATATCGTAGACTATATATATATATAATGTTAGTATGTAAAGAAACCAGATGAATATTCCAAGGACTTCTGTCTTTCTGGAGTCTTCTGGAATATCTGCACTGATTTTACAAACATACATTACCTTTTTAAAAAATCGTGTCTAATGCCTCAGTGCACCATCCACAAACAGCCAGGTCCAGATTACCATTAGGCTGTGATGCTGACTTATAATCGCCCTTCTCACCACCGGGGGACAGGAGGCCGGCCACCAGCGATCTCCCCGCCACCCCACCGCCCCCCTCAGCATATGGAATGCCTGCTTTGAGCCTCCACCTGCTCAGCTATTTTTACATAATCCCCTGTCTGATTGTTCTGTAAACTGAAGCTCTGTGCTCCTTGACATGCACTCCCAGCATCACATATTCTAAAGGACTTTTAATGAAATTAAACTCTGTGGGATGAGAACAACAAACACTAACTAGTTGGTTACATTCCTCCACCCTGCCAGTCATGGGCTCTTCAAAGCTGGGAGAGGGGAAACATGGAAACAGCACTTCGGGAGCACTGACAAACATGCTGGGCTGTCCCTCTGCACACAGGCTGGTGTTGTTAATCAATCCCCATTTTTCAGATGAGAACATTGAGGTTCTGAGAGATGACGTGATTCACCCAAACTCACTAGTCAAAGGTAGAGTCAGGATCCAAATGCAGTCCAGTGGGATCCTAAGATCTTGCTTTGCCCTCTATAAAGCCCTCACCGGTCCCCAGATTTACGGATGAAGCAACTAAAACCCAGTGTGTGTTGGTGGCAGTTAGAACTTAGGTGTCCTGGAATGCAGAGCATGCCCTTCCTAATGCTCCCTCTGCCTTCAAGTCTGGTGTGTACCCAGTCATGACCAGTGCAGAGACATGAAGGTCTGACATCTCTCTCTGACTTGCCATATTATTCAAAAAAGAACAACAGTTAAAGAAAGTTCGCTTCCAAAGCTCTGCGCCCTCGCCCCACAACACCAGCCAGCCACCCAGTTCAACTCCCATGAAACAAACCATGTCACCAACTTGTGTATCTTTCCAGAAATTATTTTATATGTATAGAAGTCAATGCATATTTTTTTCAGAGTTACAGCATCCTGTGGGATCCCCTAAGACCCAAAGACAGTGTCACCTAGCATTAATACTACTGGTATCCCTGAATTAGGCAGAACCTGAGGCCTAGGGAGCTGGGTGAACTGCCCAAGGTCACACAGCAGTACAATTGAGGGTCTGAATCTTGGGATGGCTCTCTGACCTGGGCAGGCCTCTGGGTCCTGCTCTGCCCTTGAAACCCTGCTCTTCCATGTCCCCTTTGCTCTCTCTGCCTCACTCTCTCCCGTCTCCCTTCCTTCACGTTATCTTTCTCTCTCCCCGCTACAATCAGTATAAATTCTCACCTACCTGGAGTGGTGACTTTGAGTCAGAGGTGGAGTACAACTTAAAGATGGAGTACAACTCCCACACCTTACAAATGGACAAACTGAGGCCCAGAAAGTTTCCCCAAAGGGTTCAGATTTCTACTCCAGCTTTTGCTGTTTCCTTTCCTGCCTGCCCAACTCCCTCCTGCCCCCACATGCCTCACAGGAACAGCCATCCGGCTCTGGCTGCAGTCGGAGGGATCTTCCAAAAACACTCACCTTGATGAGGGGGCAGGATAGCTGAGGACAGGCAGAAGCTGATACCCCACAAACCGCCCACCCCCATCTCTGTGACATTGTGACATTCCTCAGGCTCTCCTGGCTGCCCTAAAGGAAAAAAAAAAAAAGTTAACTTACAGAGATCACAATCCTGCAAGACAGGAGTCTCCCTCAGTTTACAAAAGCCTTAGCAATTTACAAGAACAAAGCATTTTTTTCAATTGTCTAGTTTCCAGAAAGGAATGTAGATACAATTAAATGTCCTTATAATCTACAGCCCATTGACAGATACTTGAAGCGGGCCAAGTGTAATGTTCCTCCAGGAAGCTCCAACTGTCTTACTGTTAATACCTTACTAGAAGGAAAGGCAACCTTAACTTGACAATGGCAAGGCCTCAGGTATCCTGTGAGTCTTCTTTAACATACAAAAATCCTTTTGAAGCCTCCCTTTTCCATACCTCCCCCAATCCCCAAGTATATAATCAGCCACTCCTCAAGACCCGGCCCACGGGCCCTGCCCCGTGCTTTAATAAACCACCATTTTGCACCAAAGTCCTCTCAAGAATTCTTTCTTGGTTGTTGGCTCCGGACTCCAACCCCACCGAACCTCACCTGTATTCTAAAACCCCATCAACCTGATCAGTCTGCGCTCTGCCTAACAAGGCTCCAAGGATCAAGACGCTGGTTTTGCTACCTTCTCAACTCTCCTCCAACGACAAGCCGAATCTTACCCATGATGAGCCTTCTGACCCTATTCCCTGCTCTCACCCTGACTTGATTATTAGCTATTTATCCCTCGGTCTCAGATCTTTCTGGTGCCCAATCAGGCGCTCACAGCATCTCCCTCATCTCCAACTTCACCGCCTCCCCGAACAGAACATGAGCTCCATAATAACAGTGGGCCCGCCTCATTCCCCACCGTGTCTCCCGTGGCTGGTGCTGTGCCCCACGCCTGCCCCAGCCGGTTCACCGGCTCAGTGTTTGACGGAAAAATGAGAGAACAAACGTTCCGGCAGAGCAAAGAACGTGACCCGAGCGGCGAGGAGTGCCGTCAAAATTGTGTGCGGGTGATAGCAAGCATTCCTGTGGGACTAGCCTGGGGTGTTCGCAGAGGGTTATTGGGAGAAATGAGGGTAGGATATTCTCCCCCATCTCTTAAGCACCTTCCAGCATCGGTGGCAGACGCAGCTAGTGCTGCGAGGAGCCTTCCTCTGAGGGTTCTCAGCATCGGGGTCTGATGAAAGGCACCCCACCCCCAATCAACAGGCGCACCAACACAGCCTACCCCGCGTGTAATCTGAAGGGGGTCACAGCGCCCAGAAGCCCCAGCCAAGGACCCTGGCTTAAGTGTCCCTAGTCCAGCTGGAACGATAAAAATCACGAGTGCTCGGAGCACAAGCCAGGCCATGACGAATGTGGGGAGGAGCACGGGCGTCACAGGGGGCCGCCGAGACAAGGTGTCGGAGGCAGGGACGGGAGAACGGTGGGCGGCCCCTGGCCCCCGGCTCCACGTTAAGACATCTGTCCCATTCTCCAGACACGGGACAAAGCGCGGAGGCGAGCAAGGTTCCAGGGCGGTAAGTGGTCTAATCGCAAGGCCTGCTCGGAAAAGTGACGCAAGCGGCACGCGTGGGCCACCCTGAAACGCTACAGCCCCGCTCCGGCCCGCGGAACTGTGTGCGTCGCAGGCCGCCGCCGGGCGCCAGGTCTCGCGGGCGAGCGAGATTCACGCGGGTGACATGTGGGCGGGGAGCGGCGGGCAAGGCTTCCCCGCCTCCGCGCAAAGTCCCGCCCCCTGGCTGGGATGGGCCTCTCCCAAGGCCTCCCCGTTCCGGCCGCAGGGGTTGGTCCCTAAGATCACGTGACAGGCCGGGCTTCTGGGGCACGTGATCGCCCCGCGTCTCGGACACATGACTGCGGGAGTGGCGTTCTTGGTTTGTCTGTGGCGGGAGCGGGCTGGGGACTTAGACCTGGCGCCGGAATCGGGGACGGCGGAGCTAGGGGGCTTCCCGCCGGAGCCGGCCGCTGCACCGGGCCTAGATCGGCCGGTCGGTCACTTGCTAACTGAAGAGCCCGCCTACTGGGCCTGCGTGAGGCAGCGTGGACGTGCGCCGCCAAGTGAGGCGGGGCGGTGGCTGAACCTGGAGCCGCCGGTCTCGGAAGGCTGCCCGCGCGTCGGGGTGTGGAGCGGAGCAGAGCCGCTGTCTGTGGCCCGCTTCAGCCTAGGGCTGTGTGGCGGACCGCTTGGCTTTGCTTCTCGTACTGTTAAGACACGTCTGAGTGAGTTTGAAGATGGGACGGGCTTTATTCAACAATTCCTGACCCGGGCGGCATCCCATCCAGCGAGTAGGAGGAGCTCTGAGGGGGCGGTAGAAAATGGAAGGCTTCTGTCGACTGAAGTGGGCCAAAGAAGGAGGTTCCTAGCGAGGAGTGGATTGTTTCAGGCAAGGGCACCTTCCTCTGGGGAAAGACGGGATCTGTGCGGCAGATTACTTCACTAACGCTGACCAGGTAGTTCCAGATTGGTTAAACCAGGTCACATTCTTGGAGCCCGCTGCGGGGCTCGATCCCAGGACGCTGGGATCATGACCTGAGCCGAAGGCAGACGCTTAACCGACTGAGCCACCCGGGCGCCCCTTAACGTTCCTACGTCTTTACAGCAGCAGTGAGTGGTCAGTGGTGCTCTTGAGGCCCATAGACGGGGAGAGACTTTACTGAGGCGTCGCAGCCTGGAAGTGGAGGAGCCAGGGTTGAACCCAGGCATCGGCCTAACCAGCCTGCAGACCGTCAACCAGGTAGCTTTTGCACCCTGAGAAGCGAGGGTGGGTGAGCCAAGGGGAGCACCCCCCTCCATGCCATTCGGAGTCACCCAAACCCTGTGACACTCCCTTTCCCCACTGCTTTTTGCTCAAGGTACTGGTGACCCCGGAGGATGGAGCCCGCTGCTTCCCAGTCTCCCTTCCTGATTGGGGCAGAACTGTCTGGTGTCTTGAGCCCATTATACGAGGGACAGGAGGGTCTCTGGCAGAGCCGGGAAAAGAGGAGAAGCAGTGGGAGTGAGGAGTCTAGAAGCCCGAACTCGAAGGAGGGGGCGAAATACGCAAGGCCCCAAGAGAATCACCTGCAGCTTAATTCATTCAATTCAGCAAGTACCTATCAAAACACCTGCTGCTCCCAGGCCCTTCTCTAGGTGCTAGGGATCTAGCATGAAGCAAAAGAGGTAGAGGGCCCTGGGTGGCTGAGTCATTAAGCGTCTGCCTTCGGTTCAGGTCATGATCCCAGGGTCCTGTGATCGAGCCCCGCATCGGGCTCCCTGCTCCGCGGGAAGCCTGCTTCTCCCTCTCCCACTCCCCCTGCTTGTGTTCCCTCTCTCGCTGTGTCTCTCTCCGTCAAATAAATAAATAAAATCTTAAAAAAAAAAGGGGGGGGTAGAAATCCTTGCCCTTCCAGAACTTACCTTTTAGTGCCGGAAAGAGACCAATAAACAAGATAACATTCATACTGTATTAGAAGTGATGAGATCTACTGGGGAAAAAAACAAAACCGAGGAAGCGTCTAGGAGGTGAGAACAGATTTATATAAGGGGCAGGGAAGGCCTTACTGAGAAGGGGACTTTGAAAAAAGTCAGGGAAGAGCATCCTGGCAGAGGGCACAGCACGTGCAAGGGACCTGAGGTGGGTGGGATCCTCAGTGGAGTGAGTGTGGGTTTGAGGATAGGTGATAGTCAAAGAGATAATAGATGGCCACAAAAAGGACTTGGAGGGCACCTGGGTGGCTCAGATGGTTAAGCGTCTGCCTTCCGCTCAGGTCGTGATCTCAGGGTCCTGGGATCGAGTCCCGCATCGGGCTCCCTGCTCCTTGGGAGCCTGCTTCTCCCTCTGCCTTTCTCTCTCGCTCTGTCTCTCATGAATAAAAAAAAAAAAATCTTAAAAAAAAAAATTTTTTTTTTAAAAAACAAAAAGGACTTGGAATTGTAATCTAGTGAGATAAGGCTATTGTGGGGTTTTAAGACAGCCCCCACCCACCACAGGAGCTGCTTTGCTGTTCTTACCAAGCTGGATACTAGCGCACCGCCGCACCCCACCCAGAGGTCAGAAGGCAGTATGCTCTCGGTTCCCAACCACACGGGCATCTCTGTCTGCCCAGGACAGGGCAGCAGCCCTCTTCCCCTTGATTCTCCCATGCCTGATCCCCACTCTAGGCTGTGGAGTCTTCATGGGAAAAGCCTGGCGGAGTGGTCCCATCTTCCTCTGTATGGTTTATGGCCCAGGTCTCTGAGCTCTGAGGCTGCCACGTAGGGTGGCCAGTGGGGGTGAAATCTCTGTGGTGTGCCCTAACAGTGCCCAGACCTGTGCTCTCAGAGGCTCCCTGGTGACGGTTCAGGCCAGAGGTTGCAGGAGGCATATGCTGCACCTCCAGAAGGGACTCGGGCCTTGTCCTGGGGGCCCCACCTGTCACTCATGTCCCCAGCCCTGAAATGGGACTGTATTTCCATCATCAACCCCGGTATCTGGAAAATCTGGCACTCCAGGTCTCAAAAGGCTTGTGGTCTGGGAGCATGATTAGGGTGCTGGAGCCACAGGCCTGGAGATGCGATTGTCACAGCACAGGGAGGGGCCTGCAGCTGGACTGACTGAGCACGGCCACCTCACCGCCTTTCCCCCAGTCCCAAAGTTGCCCGCCAGCCCCATCAGGACATCTGGTCCTCAAGAAGCGGGGCTCACTGGCAGGGCGGTCATCACAACATCCCTTGCCTCACTTTCTCTGTTTTTGTTTTTTAAGATTTTATTTATTTGACAGACAGACAGAGGGAACACAAGCAGGGGGAGTGGGAGAGGGAGAAGCAGGCTTCAGATCATGACCTGAGCCGAAGGCAGACGCTTAAGGACTGAGCCACCCAGGCACTCCATCACTTTCTCTGTTTTAATAGACTCTTTTTTTTTTTTTGAAACAATGTTAGATTTACAGAAAAATTGAGAGTATGGAGTGCTCATATGCCCCCTCTCACACAGACACACACACACAGTTTGCCTTATTAGTAACACATTAGTCTGGTACATTTGCTACAACTGGGGAAACAATATTGATACATTCTTTATTTTATTTTTTTAAGTTTTAAATTTTTTTAAAGATTTTTTTATTTATTCATTAGAGAGAGGGAGAGAGAGCACAAGCAGGGCAGGGACAGTGAGAGAGGGAGAAGCAGGCTCCCTGCCAAGCAAAGAGCCCAACGTGGGGCTCAATCCCAGGACCCTGGGATCACAACCTGAGCTGAAGGCAGCACTTAACCAACTGACCACCCAGGTGCCCCTTGATACATTTTTTTTTTTTTTTTAGGATTTTATTTATTTATTTGATAGAGATAGCGTGAGCAGGAACACAAGCAGGGGAAGTGGGAGAGGGAGAAGCAGGCCTCTCGATGAACAGGGAGCCTGATGCGGGGCTCGATCCCAGGACCCTGGGAACATGACCTGAGCTGAAGGCAGAGGCTCAACAACTGAGCCACCCAGGTGCCTCGATATATTTTTTTAAAGATTTATTTATTTAGAGAACCCCAAGCAGACTCCCCACTGAGCACAGAGCCCGACACAGGGCTCGATCTCACAACCCTGAGAACACGACCTGAGCTGAAATCAAGAGTCAGAATCAACTGACTGAGCCACCCAGACGCCCCTTGATGCATTATTATTGACTAGAGTCCATAGTTCAGATTTTCTTACTTTTTCCTTAATTTTCCTGGGCCAGGATCCCATCACGTGTCCACCTCACTTTTTTCGGAAGGCACCATATTGAGAGAGGAGGTTAAAGCAGCACATAACTGCTTACCTCTTCCTTGGCTTTAAGTCTGAGTAAACGCTGGGGATGGGGCTGCTGCTTGGGGCTGCGTTTTGGCGTTCTGCTTGACAGGTGACAGCTGAGTGGGGCGCAGGGTCCTTGCATGAGGCAGGACACTGAGGGGGGAGCTTCACCCTCCGGAGTGTCCCTTGTCAGAACCACCCCTCGGGTTGGGGGTGGCGGGGAGTTACGGTTTAATGGGTAGCGAATTCCTCTTTGGGATGATGAAGACATCCTGGACATGGGTGGTGATGGTGGCTGCAGATTTACAAATGTCCTTAATGCCCCTAATTGCACACTTCAACATGGCTAAAATGGTGAGTTTTATGTATTTTTCACCACACGTTTTTTTTTTAAAGCAAAGAAATTAAGATGCAATTTTTTTTTTTTTTAAGATTTTATTTGTTTGACAGAGAGAGACACAGCGAGAGAGGGAACACAAGCAGGGGGAGTGGGAGAGGGAGAAGCAGGCCTCCTGCCGAGCAGGGAGCCCGATGCGGGGCTCGATCCCAGGACCCGGGGATCATGACCTGAGCCGAAGGCAGACGCCTAACTGGCTGAGCCACCCAGGCGCCCAAGATGCAATTTTTTAAAGATTTTTTATTTATTTATTTGACGGAGCACAAGTAGGCAGAGCTGCAGGCAGAGGGAGAGGAAGAAGCAGGCTCTCCGCTGAGCAGAGGGCCCGATGCGGGACTCGATCCCAGGAGCCTGGGACCATGACTGGAGCCAAAGGCAGATGCTTAACCAACTGAGCCACCCAGGCGCCCCTTAAGGTGCAATTTAAACAAGATTTCTGGTGCTCCTTTTGGCAGCACGTATACTAAACAAGACTTCTGCTCTTTGCTCTTCAACAAAGGAAACCCGTCTATTTCAAAACAAGATGGAACTGCCCCTTGGAGCTCTTAAGTTCTCCTAGTAAGTTTCCTCCACAGACCTGGGATCAGCACCGTCACCATTACTATTAGTACTAATAATACCATTAGTAGGGCTGCCTGTGATTGATCACTCACTGTGCTGGTAGCTTTACCACTTGATCTCATTTACTCCTCACACAGCCCCAGGGGCAGGTATGCTCATTAGCCTCATTTAAAGAAGGGTAACTTAGCACAGAGAGGTTAAGGGACTCACCCAAGGTCACACAGCTGGTGGTGGCAGTGCCAGGATCCTATCAGAGCCAGGCCTTGCTCACCCCTCACTGCAGGGCCAGCAAAGCAGCCCGAACTCCTCCAAAACCATCTTCATAACAGAGATGTGTCCTTTGACAAGCCAGGAGCTGAGGCTGCCGTATGGATGCAGAAAACTCCTTCTGGTCAAAATGAGGACGAACAAGAGGAGGGGCTAGTTGCCTTCTTAAGAAAAAAACAAAAACAACAAACCCCCCTGCAGTAATGGCCATGTTTATTAAACACATGGCTCTGTGTTCTAGGATAGTGTTCTCCAAGTATTACCACAGATCTCTAGCCCCCCAGGAGCTGAGCTTTGATGTTCCCCCCTAAAAGAGCCCCAAAGCCAAGTAACTTGGGAAATGTTGCACCTTCCCCTTCCTCCAAAGATTCGAAGGACTTTTTAGAGGCTCTGAAAAGTCCTGTCATGAAGAAACTGGTTAAGCTTTGTCTGACCCAGTGATTCCTGAACTTATTTGACCCCAGCCGCCCATTTTTAATACAAGACCCATTGACAGGGACACCTGGTGGCTCAGTCGCTAGAGCATGTGACTCTTGATCCTACGGTCGTGAGTTCAAGCCCCACGTTGGGCATGGGGCCTACTTTAAAAAGCAAACAAAAACAAAACAAAACAAAAAACCACTGACAGCCCCAGGCTGTGCACAGCTGTCTGTACCAGGCTGGACAGCATGCTTCTAAGCACGGGGTCTGGCTTTTTCTTGTCTTCACTGTAGGTGAGGAATGGAAGTGTGGGAGGTTCGATGTTACCTGCGGGGTCCTCTACTCGCTCAACTTAGAAAATAAATACGAGGGGCGCCTGACTGGCTCAGTCAGTAAAGCATGCGACTCTTGATCTCAGTTTCATGAGTTCAAGCCTCACGTTGAGTGTAGAGTTTACTTAAAAATTAAATCTTAAAAAATAAACACTAGAGTGTTCAATATAGAGAAACACCAACTGATATCAGACTTAAAAAGGGGGGTGACTCGGTTAAGCATCTGCCTTCAGCTTGGGTCATGATCCCGGGGTCCTGGGATCGAGCCCCACGTCGGGCTCCCTGCTCAGCAGGGGAGTCTGCTTCTCCCTCCCTTGCTCCCCCTGCTTGTGAGCTGTCTCTCTCTCTCTCTCTCTCTGTCAAATAAATAAAATCTTTAAAAAAAAAAAAAAACTTTAAAAAGGCTGGCAGTGCCAGGAGATCGTGATAAAGAAAATTATAACATTTTCTGATAAACCATTTTATTTTATGTCCTATCCCTTTGAGGCTGAAGAAGGGCTTTGTCTTGTCAATAAAAATGTAGACGTGTTCCCCTACCCCCATGGTGAAAGTGACCATTGCACTGAAGTCAAACAAAGTCTTAACCTAACAGGATGCTGTGTCCTGTGCTTTGCACCTCACCCAACCCAGGGCATTCTGCTGGAAATTTTGGGTTGTCTCTGTAAAATGTTTACATTCTAAGAGGTTCTTTTTCTTCCAAGTAAACACTTGTATGCGTAACCTGAGCAGGTTTTTGGATGGACGCGTGGTTGCTTTAGGCCAGCAATAGGCTTCCCTCAGCAAGAAGGAAGGAAATTCAGCCTCTGCCCATCCCGCAGTCCTGGAATGAAAGATCTTATGGAACTTTTTAAAAAGATTTTATTTATTTGAGAGAGAGATAGGGAGAGAGAGCAGAGAGCCTAATGCGGGGCTCAGTCCCAGGACTGTGGGATCATGACCAAAGCCGAAGGCAGACAATCAACTGAGACACCCAGATGCACCAGATCTTATGGAATTAAATGAAATTGAATAAATATCTACCAGAGCCTATTCAGTTTCTGGCCCAGCACTGCCCTGCCTGGCAGGGAGGGAAAGTTGGCTAGGGCAGCAGGTAGCTGCAGAACCCTGGGCGGGTGGGGGGGTGGGGTTGGAGAGGACCAGGACCTGGAACCCTCGCCTTTGGGGAGCATCACGGGCTGGGACCTGCAATTACACCGACTAGCCACTAGGGGTCAGGCCGCCTCTGGCTTGTACTCCGTCCCAGCAGCCTGACCGCATCCCCTGTTTCTCAGGGATCTCTGAGCACCCTCTGAGATCACGGTTTGCACCATGGTGCACAGGGGACTGAAAAAATGATAGAACAGGACCCAGCCCACGCCCTCCTGGTGGGTAAAAGTCTCTAGGCACGGGCAGTATCTGAGTTTGAATCCCCGCTCCACCTCTTGTTACCGATGAGACCTGAAGCAATTACTTCTGCTCTGAACTTGCTACCTCCACATCCTCAAACTGCAGTGGTAATAACCTGCCTCACTAGTGCTGTGAATGTAGCCGTTCGGACAGGCCACTCCTCACAGTGGTGCCACCGCCCAGTCTTCCCAGGCCTGAGTCTCCAGCCACGGACTCGGGGGTGCGGGCAAGCCCACTGACTCCATTTTCTGTAACAGCCTCATTTCTGACCCAAGACCTCATTCCCCGATTCCATGGGCACCAGTTTTGGAGTTCTGCCCCCTTCCTAAGTCAGGACTCCTGCAGGGATAGGGCCCTGTGGGGGAGCCTGCTGCCCCGGGTTATCTGTCCACACTGATCATGGCAGCCCCCCTGGTCCCAGCCCTCCAGCCCCCCTGTGGGCCCCTTTGCCCAGCCTGCCTGGGGTCCTGTCACCTGGGTGCCATACCTCTCTTGCTTTGCTCTCTGGGGACTGGAGGCAGCAGGCCCAGAACCCCCTCACCTGCCTCTCCTCGCCCCAGACCAGGGGAATCTCCCTGTGGTCCAAGATGCTTTGTCGACCCTGCTTCTCCAGGACACCTTGCCCACAAGGGAGCCATCACTTCAGCCATCCCTCCTCCCTTCCCCTTTGTTCTCCTAAGGGCTTGGGCTTTTGGGAAAAAACGAAGTCCAAAAGACCCATAGGCAACTTCCGCTTCAGTCCTGGAGAAACGGGCCCGGTGACCGGCTGCTCCTTGAATGCAGAGAAGGAAAAGCAAGATGGGGTGGGGAAGCAGATTTCAATATAGGCAGTCCCTGCTCTGCACGGTTCCAATATGCACAAATTTTCGTTACCACGGTATAGTAAAATAACAGCAGTCCCCCAGCCTCACAGTTCCAGTACCTGTCACCCTGTGTATTAACTGAGTAATTGCACCGGGTACAGACTGTGGTGAGCTCTCCAGCCTGCAAATCACTACCTACATCACAGTCGTGTGTCATCATCAGTGACCATCTGGCGCTTCTTTCAAAGTCCATGGGTCACCAGTCACCGCGCACGTTACTCAGTTCCCGCGCAGCTGGCAGTCGGTAGCTGCGCCGCCTTCCGTGATGAATACACTTGCTATTTTGCAAAAGTGCATCCGTGAAGCCGGGACTTGGCCAGCAAAGGTGAGAGCGGCGAGGAGCAGGAAGTGTTAACCCTGGAGGTCACGCCTGGATGCACCAGCAGTGAGGTCCCAGAGGAAAGCGCTGCAGAGGGGCGGGGACGCCAGCAGCTGGAGGAGCCTGGCGAGGCCGAATCTGGAAGGACCATGTCCCGAGGCTGAAATCTACCACCTTAACCACTTCCAAGTGGCTGGTTCTGTGGCATCGTGTACATTCACACTGTCGAACAAACAGGGACTGCTCCACAAACTTGTGCATCCACGTTGTGCAGACTCACGCTCATCTCCTCTGGGTTGTTCCAATTTTAGCATCTGTGCTGCTTTCGAACAAAGAAATAAGCACTATCACTCTCAATGTTTCTGATATTTTAAGATAGAGTGTTCTACATAAATATTCATTTTACTATTTTTTAAAAAGATTTTATTTATTTATTTGAGAGAGAGCATGAGCCAGGGAAGGGGCAGAGGGAGAGGGAGAAGCAGACTCCCCACTGAGCGGGGAGCCCAACGCGGGACTCAATTCCAGGACCCTGGGATCATGACCTGAGCTGAAGGCAGCCGCTTAACCAACTGAGCCACCCAGGTGCCCTAGTTTTACTATTTTTATTTGCCTATGTATTTATAACCAATAAGAAAGTTTTTAACATTTGGGAGATCATAGGACAATCACACTTGTCTGACGGATTTTTTTTTCTCTCCACGTGTCCATTTAAAAACTATTTTTATTGAGATAAAATTCACATAACATAAAATTCACCACTTTAACCATTTTAAAATGTATGAGTCAGTGGTTTCTAGTGTATTCACAATGTCCTGCAACTATCAAGATTGCTTTGCATGGGGGCGCCTGGGTGGCTCAGTTGGTTGAGCGCCCCACTCTTGGTTTCAGCTCAGGTCATGATCTTGAAGTTGTGGGATTGAGTCCCGTGTTGGTCCCCTGCTTCAGATTCTTTCTCCCTCTCCTCCCCCTTTACCCTTTCCCCTCTGCCCCTCCCAACTCGAGCGCATTCTATCTAAAATAATAAATAAATATGATCTTTAAAAAAAATATTGTTTTGCATAATTTCAACTTGCAGAATTATTTTTACTGTCCCGTGCCTCTCTCCCAGCTCCTGGTGGCTGCTGGCAACCTTTTGCATCCTTGCTAAAAGGTGCACCCAGTCTCCGCCTCCATCCTCACCTGGCGCTCTCCCTGTGTGGGTCTATGTGTCTGGGTCCACATTTCCGTCTTTTGTGAAGACACCAGTCATTGGATTTAGGGCCCACTCTCATCCAGAATGAATGACCTAATCTCAACTTGATGACATCTCCAAAGACCCAATGTCCAAGGAAGGTCCCATTCACAAGTACCAGGGGGTAGGACTTGAACATGCCTTTTGGAGGACAGACCTCCCAAATCCCCAGATATCCCAGCAAGGACTCTTCATGAGGATTCACTGAAAACTTTGTATTTGTGTCCCCTCTTCTCAAAGTCTTGAGGAAATGAAGGAATGCATTATGGCTGCCATTTTAATCATGAACGGAGATAAACTGCAAAGGCCTGAATTAGACCAGGGATTGACATGTGGGTGTGACACACTGGGCAGTTAGTGCACATTTATAATATTACAGAAATAAGCTGTGACTGTTTCTTTACAATTAGGCTTTGATGCGTTTGTAACTTACTTGCTGAGTAATAACTTTTTTTTTTTTAGTTCTATTCTTTTAGAATCACCTTGTAATTCACCTGGAGAAAACAAAAGGGCTCTGTTTATTTACTCACACCCCAAAGATTTATTCCACATCCATACCAAGCAAGATGCAGTTCCAAGCACAGACACACTAAGATTTGCCATTACCAAGAGAAAGTCCTTGATCTCATGGGGTCACATTCTAGTTGGGGGCACAGACCACGAGTGAGAAGCACAGATTGTGTATTGTGCAGAGAAACATGCTCTGAAGACAATAAAGTGATAAATAAAGGGGAGAATGGTGGGGAAGGTGGTCGAGGTCCCCTCTAGAGGGTCACACTTGAGCAGAGGGCTGATGAAGAGAAGGAGTGAACCCTTGAGGACTCTGGAGGGAGAGCATTCTAGAACAAGGGAAAGACCCTCAGGCTGAGGCATCTTGCTGTCACTAGGGACAATAGGTCAGCATGCCAAGGTGGACAGAGGTAGGTAATGGGTTTGGAGGCAAGCCAAGGACCAGATCACTCAGGGTCCAAGTGGGCAAGCCAAGGACCATTCTCCATCTAAGAGGGATGTGAAGCCACAGAGAACTGATCACTCTGTCCTATGTTTATAGAGACTGTTCCCCTTGGGCCGGCAGGCAGCTCTCAGGCAGCCCAGGTGAGGGCCAGTAGATTGTCAGATAGGATTTTTAAAAAGCAAAAACCAACTATGCGCTGCCTATAAGAAATCCACTTTAAATACAAAGGCCCCAATAAGTTAAAAATAAAGGGTGGGAAATGATAGACTGCTCCAACACTGATCCAAGGAAAGCCAGAGTGGCTATGCCAAAATCAAAGTAAATTATAGGGCAAATAACACCACTAGGAATAGAGGGACATTTCAACATGATAAAGGGGTCAATTCATGAAAAGGACACAATAATGCCGTATGTTTATGCATGTCATCACAGAGCTTCAAATTCATGAAGCAAAAATGGACAGAAGCATAAGGAGCAAGACAAATGCACAATTGTAATCCAACATTTCAACACCTCTCTCAAGAATGCATAGAACAGGGGCGCCTGGGTGGCTCAGTCGGTTAAGGTTAAGCGTCTGCCTTCAGCTCAAGTCATGATCTCAGGGTCCTGGCTCAGCGGGGAGCCTGCTTCTCCCTCTCCCTCCCCCTCTCCCTCTGCTTCCCTTTCCCTCTGCCTGCCATTCCTCCTGCTTGTACTCTCTTTCTCTCTCTGTCAAATGAATAAATAAAATCTTAAAAAAAAAAAAAAAAAGAATGCGTAGAACAAGTAGATAGAAAATCAGTAAGGATATAGAAGACCTGAACAACACTTTTAACCAACTTGGCCTAATTGGCATTTCCTGGAACACTCCACCCAACAGCAGCAGAATGTAGCCCCTAAGGTTGGGAGATAACAGTGTATATAGATGTGTGTTGAATATCATGGGGCCAGGGGAGGTCACCTGGGCAGTGTGGTTAGAACACAAAAGCGGTCTGAAGACTGTGCATTGGGCCAAACTTTAAGGGTAGGAAAGAGGAGGGGGGTCCAGCAAAGGAGGTGGAGCGGGGGTGGCTTGAGGAGGGCCAGGTGAGGGAAACATTGAAAGGGGATAGGGCCCTGCCCTGTCAAGCCCCCCAGCAATCCAGCAAGATGAGAACTGAGGACTGATCACTGGATTTGGCCATGTGGAG
Source organism: Neomonachus schauinslandi (assembly GCF_002201575.2). Classification (NCBI taxonomy): domain Eukaryota; kingdom Metazoa; phylum Chordata; class Mammalia; order Carnivora; family Phocidae; genus Neomonachus; species Neomonachus schauinslandi. Next base: position 3,274,372 of record NC_058411.1, on the reverse strand, counting down.
GCCACGGTGACCTGGACATGAGCACTTGCCCAGGGATGTGGGGGAGTGCCTGATCATTATGTTCAAGATAGGGTGAGTGGCTGTCCCCACCCACACTCATTTTCAAGACATTTTGCTGAAAAAGGCTGCAAAGAGATGGAGAGGAGCACGCAGGCAATATGGCAGGGTTTTCTTTCCTTTTAAAGAAGGGATGCATTCGAGCAGGTTGGGCACCGCAGGGAAGGATCCAGGAGGGAGAGGAAAACATTTGGGAGCCAGGGGAGAATTCAGAGGTGATGTCCATGAGAAAGGATGGGGCCCAGTGCACGCAGGGAGCCGTGGCCTTGGTGGGGGACACAGGTTGTTCTTAGGTGAGAGAAGGGGCGGGGTACCTCCAGAGAGGAGCACCCAGGGCAGCGTCAGGGGTCTCCGAGGGCCTGTGGGCAGGAGTGACCCGTAATTGTCTGTCCTTAGACACAAATTTCTCTAACCTCCCAGTGGGTGGGGGGATGCAGGCCGGGCCACAGGCTGGCATTCCCCTCTGGTCACTCCCATTACTCGCTCTGGGGCCGTGGGCAAGGGATCTGGGTGACCTTGGGAACGTGAGCTTGGTGGCGCCCCCGGGCCGGGTGCGCCACGGGCTGGGGAGGGGCCTCCTGGCGCGCGAGGGCCCGGGGCTCGCGCGTGTCCTCCTCCGTGTCACTAGGGGGCGCCAAGAGACCGTTCTGCTCAGTCGGGGCGCTGCCCCTACGCGCCCCCCCGACCACGCCCAGCGCGACTCGCAGCCTCCAGGAACCCGACCTGGCTCCAGCCTCACCCTGAGGCCCCCTGGACCGAACCGGGACGGAAAGGGGGTGGGTCCCGAGGCGAGCTCATCGGAAAGCACCCCGTGAGCGAAGGGCAGGTGCAGTCCGCGCTGGCAGCCGAACGGCGGGGCCCGCCTGGCTTGAAGCAGCTGGAAGGTCAAAATCCAAAATGTGCCCTGTGGACCGGCGGCGGCTGCTGCGACCGCCAGCACACGGTTGCCTGACGTTCGTCCCACAGCCTAAGTTAACCAAGCACCAGCGTTGGGCCGGGCCGCGCTGCATTCCTCAAGGAAGGAGCCCTTGGAATGAAAGATTGAATGAATGAATGAATGAATGAATGAATGAATGAATGAATGAATGGGCAAGTCCAGTATGGTATATGGAGGGAGAGGAGGGGCGATCCCAGGCGCAAAGCCTGAATGTGCAGAGCCAGCCAGGCTTCTGTCCAGGGGCTCGGTGCCACCCCAGGGTCGGGAGACTGAGAGGCAGGGTGGGGATGGTACTGAGCGCCCAGCCCGGACTTGAAGAGCCATCCAGTGCAGTACCTTAAAGAGAGGGGTGGGGGGCGCCTGGGTGGCTCAGTTGGTTAAGCGACTGCCTTCCGCTCAGGTCATGATCCTGGAGTCCTGGGATCGAGTCCCACATCGGGCTCCCGGCTCAGCGGGGAGCCTGCTTCTCCCTCTGACCCTCTCCCCTCTCATGCTGTTTCTCTCTCGCTCGCTCTCTAATAAATAAATAAATAAATAAAATCTTTAAAAAAAAAAGAGAGAGAGAGAGGGGTGGGGAATGGACGTGATCTCCTCTGTGTAGACAGTTCACCGATATCTGATAAAAATACAAGCCGCCTAGCAGCTACTATCATCCCCCATCAGCTTGGAACGAGTTCTCTTTCCAACACGCACCTCCCCCCGCCATCCCGTGCTGCCCCTGCCAATTGAAGCCCCTTCTACTGTGGACAGGGGAAAGCTGAGATGCCTAACGGAGCAAGCGGTGGGAGAGGCCTGGTTTGGGTGAAGACCCCCCCCCCACCCTGTTCCCCCCAGGGGCAGCCTGGAGGACAATGGGGGGGCGGGCAGAGTCCTGCGCCAGGAGGCCAAAGGGGCATCTCACAAGAGATCTCCCCTTGCAGCCCCCGGGGAAGTCTAGCCAGCCAGGGAATAAGAAATTTAGAGTGCTTAGCACCTGGGTACAGTGAGCAATCAACATTGACCATTCTTATGTGTTGAACAAGCAAACATCTTTATAAGACAGAAATGCAAGCACTTTGAGTCAATGTATGAATCCTTGTAGATCGTTCAGATTTTTCTGATTTCCATCCTCTTAGAAATAACACTTCTAATTTTGAGCCTATCATACAGAGCTGCAAAACCAAAGCCTGCCACTCTGCTGCCGTGGCTCAGGGCCAGGTTGCAGAGTCTCTTGGATGCCCAAGTGGCTGCACCTCCTGGGGTCTCCTGAATGGTGCTGACTCATGGTGCAGACTGCAAGCAGCCTCTCCATCTGCCAGGTCGCTGCTGGGTTTCTGGGCCTCAGATGGTATGTGGTCAAATCAGAGTTCACTAACCTGCACCTAAAAGATTTCCCTCTTCATCCCTGTTCCTACACCAAAGGGCATGATGGAGGTGGGGGGTGCTCAGCAGAGTGCTTAGCTCTGAGTGAGCATTCAGTGTTAGCTGCTGGTGGTGTTATTATTCATTACCATTGTGATCACAACACAAACTCATTGCAGTTGCTTTATTTTTTTTTCCTGGAAGGTTATTTAGATCTGTTTGGGCATATCACACAAGTGTGAACTGATGGAGGGCAGGAGGATGGGGTATTAATCTGTCCCCTCTTCCATGAGCTCCTTAAAAACAAGAATCATCTGATTAGTTTCCGTGTTCCAGCAGCCCCTGGGTCTTGGCACTGGGTAATTGAGCAAGGATAAGCATATTGTATGTTTCCCAGTTTTCCAAAGATGATTTGGGAGAATCAAATCATCCCATCACCATCCTACCAATCAGGACTCAGCTCTGTGACTGTGCACTTTGATATAAAAATAACGCCTTTGGCTTCCATTCCTCCACCCAATTTAAGAAGCAAGTTATGAGTTTGAATTTTCAAAGGCCAATTAATGCTCCTTAAAAGAAACTGTCACCTCTAAACCAAGAATGTGGACAGCCTGGACTCCCACCTTTATGTCATCTCAGGGTAAGGGAAGAGATCCAGGTGGATGGGAGCTGGGAGGAGCTTTAGTCGGCAGGCATCTCAGCCCCTGCCTTGTGCAGCCGCAGATGCTGAGGCCCGTGGAATGACAGTGCCAGCCCCCACTACTAGCAGAGCATCACTGTTCTAGATAGATGCTCTCACCTAGGTCTCCCACTAGGTCATCATAGCATCCCAGGGGGAATTACTTCGTCATTAGCAGCCTGCACCCACAACAACTTGGCTTTATCCCACTGTTCAGTTGGGTGTCATCTCCTGGCTTTCCCTGACACGGCCTCTGCAGTCAGAGCTCCAGCTGTAACCTTCAGGCCCCTCTCTTTGTAAAGGCTAGTTCCTCTGTTGGGACTGTCTCCTTCCCAACCTCCCCTCTTTCCAAACTAGCAATGTGGCACGCCCCTCATGTCCTGCCCCTCTGAAAAACGTTCTCACTCTTCACGTGTATATCTAATAACACATATGTCACGACTGTATTTTATTTTATTTTATTATTTTATTTATTTAATTGAGAAAGCGAGAGAGACAGCGTGAGAGGGAACACAAGCAGGGGGAGTGGGAGAGGGAGAGGCAGGCTTCCGGCCGAGCAGGGAGCCCGATGCGGGGCTCGATCCCAGGACCCCGGGATCATGGCCTGAGCTGAAGGCAGTCGCTTAACCAACTGAGCCACCCAGGCGCCCCACGACTATATTTTAGCACTCAACACATTGTAGTCATTCATTCGTTCAACGCAATAATACAGGTGAAATGCTTAGAGCAATGTCGGTCTCACGCTAACCGCTCCAAAAAAAAAAAAAGTTAGCTCTCATCACTAACACCATTCATTCATTCAATATTCATAGAGTGTCTCAGGCTCTGTGCTGTTCGGCCACAGCAGCGAACAAGACAGCTGTAGTCCCCAACCACCCTACACCGCCCACGCGCCAAGTCAAGTTCCCACCTTTAGGGTTTGTGCTGCGGGGAAACGCGGGGGCCCGCCCAGTGATGGGACTACAGGTCCCAGAAGGCAGCGCGGCGGCGACCCGGGGCCCGCATGCGCGCATGCGCAACGTCGTGACGCCGCGGCGGCGAGCGGGCGCTAGTGGCTGAGGCGGTGGGCCGCGGGCGGGGCGGGGCGGGCTGGCGGGCGGCGGCCTTTAGGGCGGAGCCGGCGCCCGCTCCCTTCAGTCGGCCGCGGTTAGCGGACGGTCAGTTTCGGGCGCCCGTTTCTTTCGTTCTTCCGCTTGGCGCTCGCTCTCGTGCGGAGCCGCGGCCGCCTGCCCAGCGCTCCCTGCGGGTCCGCGGCGCAGCGCCATGTCGGAGCCGGGCGGCGGTGGCGGCGAGGACGGCTCGGCCGGCCTGGAGGTGTCGGCGGTACAGAACGTGGCCGACGTGTCGGTACTGCAGAAGCACCTGCGCAAGCTGGTGCCGCTGCTGCTGGAGGATGGCGGCGAGGCTCCGGCTGCGCTTGAGGCGGCGCTGGAGGAGAAGAGCGCCCTGGAGCAGATGCGCAAGTTCCTGTCGGACCCCCAGGTCCACACGGTTCTGGTGGAGCGCTCCACGCTCAAAGGTGCGGGGCCGGGCGGCCGGGGTCGGAGGGCGGGGGCCGGGGGGCCCGGACGCCGGGCGCTAGGACCGAAGCGGCCTCCGGGCTGCAGATGCCCTGCGGGATGGGTCCCCGCGGCCGCCCGGCGAGGCCGGCGCCACACCCCCTGCCAGGCCGGAGCCCCGGGGGTGCCCCCTTCCGGGTCGCGGGGAACGAAGAGCGGGTGTCCCTGTCTTGCCGTCACCCAAAACAATGGGATCGCTTTGTCTGCTCGGGCCTCAAGATGGCCGAGTTGGGTGGAGACAGCGTCTCCCGGGCTGAGCGCGGGCGGAGGCCGCCTCCCGGCCTCCAATGTCACATGAGCTTTTCGGTTTCGATTTGTGGCCAGGCCAGGCGGTCCTCGGGAGGGATGTGTCAGGGGCAGACCCGCGGAGCCGTGCGCAGCCTGGGTGTAGGGCTCAGAGCTGGGGGGAGCCCTGGCCGACGGGCGTCCTGGCCCTGCCCGGTGCAGACCCAGATGCTGAGGCCCAGAGAATGACAAGGGCCGGCCCGGGCCGCGAGCAGAGCATCCCTGTTCTAGGTGGATGTGCGCTCCCAGGTCTGCCTCTTGGTCCTCACAGCGTCTTTGCGGTCCAGGTGTATTGCCCTGTTTCACACGCGAGCAAACAGGCTGAGGTGAAATGACTCGCCCAAAGTCACCAGCTAATCCTGCTTCCTGGACTAGACTCAGCATCTCACTGTCCGGTACACTGCTGGGTTTCACTAATCATACCCTTATATTTGTGTAATACTTAGATGATCCTAATGGTGACCCTGTGATATTTCAGTCTAGTTTACAGATTCTTTTTTTTAAAGATTTTATTTATTTGTCAGGGAGAGAGAGCGAGCGCACAAGGAGGGGGAGCAGCAGGCAGAGGGAGAAGCAGGCTCCCCGCTGAGCAGGGAGCCCGATGCTGGACTCCATCCCAGGATGTCGGGATCGTGACCTGAGCCGAAGGCAGACGCTTAACGGACTGAGCCACCCAGACCTCCCTAGTTGACAGAATTTTTTTTAAAAGAGAGAGAGACTTGGGTTAGGCACCTACTTGGGGAAAGGGAGCAAAAGGTTTGCATATTCCAGCAGTCTCCTCAAATAGTGACCTTCCCAAAGCAAAGCAAGATTCATCTTGAGAATTGAGCTTGTCTTCAGGGAGTTTCCAGACTCTGTAGGACCACTTGGTAGTTGATGGTGAGCATATCTGACAGCACAGAATGGGTGTGGCACCGTCCATCTGGGAACCCAGGGGTGATGTCCACGTACATTTTAACCTTAGAACTAAGGGATTGGCCATTGTCTGAAAATGTTTGCCATCGAGCTTCTTATAATCACAAAAAAGCTGTACGGTTCTGTCAATAACGGGATTTATACTGTCTATCTCACACACACACACACACACACACACCCCACTTTCTTTCTGATAGTTTGTTTCTTTCAAAGGCCATTTCAGGAGATGCTTCATTGTAGCCTCTGTTTCTGTGAGAGGGTGAGAAGGTCAGAGTGTGTGAAAGAATATTTTTCTTAGACTCACATGGAATGTTCAAAGCAAATGAGCCATTCAGACATATTTAGGCTATTAATGTTGCTTAGGGTTTTCTGTTATGTTTGGGGTTATGTTTTCCAGCATGGAAACCACTAGTGTTAAAAAAAATTTTTTTAACCCATCTACTCTTTCAGAAAGAGTATGTGTTTAGTCATGATAGAAAATTTAAAGTATACAGGTAAAGGAAAAATCACCTGGAATCCTTTGACCTAGGTATAGCCAGTGTCAGCATTTTGGAATCTGTCTGGTTATTTTTCAATGAGTATGCATTATTTTATTAAAATGTATCTTAATTTGTGTTAAGTTACTGTATTTTGAGTAGTTTGAACTTGGCTAATTCTTGATCATATTTTCATTTCACAGTTTATGTATTAAAATCGGTGATTTCTACCTTGAATCTCAGTTTCTTTTTATGGAAAAAAATTGTAAGTTTTGTTTTTGCTTCTAGACTGCTCATCAGTAATTGACTTTTCTCAAACATTAGAACTGAACTTTGCTAAAATTACTAGGGGGAAGCCCTATTTCTGTAGTATGCTTTTTAGTGCAAATCATCTGTTTTCTTGATGGTACATTTTTTTATTTCCGCAAAGCAAATGTCCAAGCATCCAGGTCTTGACTCCATAATGACTTGCACTTTTGAACGTTGACTAAGGAATGAGAGTGTCTAAAACTGAAATCCTACCTCATTCTGTATTTATAAAAATAAAAAAGTATTTCTAGCAATTCAGCCTGTCTGTAATTTATTTTTCACTTAAAAAATTTAAAGAAAGACTGTATGGTTCCATCAGTCTTATTAGCATCCTGACTAAGCTAGGATAATTCAGACCTAAGTCCAGACCCAGGTCAGTTGATGGGAGGGCTTTCTTCCCGGTAATTTTTGAGTTAACATTGGCTTTTGCACATTTAATCAAATGTGAGCATCCAATAGCTAATTACAGTAAGAAGGTAGGCTTGCTCTATAATGTGGAAAACAAATCTAAATTGTTTAAACTGAGTAAAGACTGTCAACAAGAAAGAAGTCATAATTTAGTGAACAAAGGAAATTGCTTTTATTTTATCCTCCCCCACTTTCTATGGAAAGAATTTTCCAAACACTTGTAATTGAATATAGAAGCATTTTTACATGAAGATATGTATGTGTGTGTGTTACATATGTGTATATATATACACACACACACAAAGAATTTATTTATTTGACAGAGAGAGAGAGATTGAAAGCAGGAACACAAGCAGGGGGAGTGGGAGAGGGAGAAGCAGGCTTCCTAACGAGCAGGGAGCCCAGTGTGGGGCTTGATCCAAAGACCCTGGGATCATGACCTGAGCCGAAGACAGACACATAACGACTGAGCCACCCAGGCACCCCTGAAGATATATATTTTTTTAACCACCCCAGCTAACTAAACTTTCTGTTTAAGTACAGTATTCCTTAAAGTGTAGAATAAAGATTGCAAATTTAGTGGTTTATTTTGATACTAAAGGTTTGGAGAGTTGGTGGGCAGGGGGATGTTAGCTCCTCTGAATTGAAAAAGAGAAATCTCTTTCCTGTAATTCCTGGCCTGTAGAAAATTGTTTTCTTCATAGTGTACTTCTAAAATTACAACCAGGGGCGCCTGGGTGGCTCAGTCGTTAATTGCCTTCGGCTCAGGTCATGATCCCAGTGTCCTGGGATCAAGCCCTGCGTCGGGCTCCCTGCTCCGCGGGAAGGCTGCTTCTCTCTCTCCCACTCCCACTGCTTGTGTTTCTTCTCTCTCTGCGTCTCTCTCTGCCAAATAAATAAATAAACTCTTTAAAAAATAAAATAAAATTACAGCCAGATAGGTGCTCATTGCTTAATAGGCATTTTACAATTTTAATGACGTTCTGTAGCAGTTTTTACCTGAGGTGCATTTTTGGTTGGGTGGTAAAGGTAGGAGCAGGTAAGAGATGCTCTGGCTTGCAGCTGGTGAAACTGGAGGATCCAGGAGGGCTCTAGCTTGTTAGTGACCAGGCTGGGATCAGGTGCTGTGGGTTTTTGTTTTTGTTTACATTTGGGTGTCTTAGCCTTAGTACTTTGTCTTTAAGACTGAAAATAATGGCTGCCTTTAGTCAGTACTTATTCTAAGCTTGGGATTCTAGTTTTTTCTAAAATATAAAATTTAGGGGGTTTTACCTCCCCTTCATTAGTGCAGAGATGGCTAGGGACTAGAATGTGAAAGAAAGCTAGAACTTTTTACAGTCCTCAACTTCTTAGAGATACAGCAGTGTGGAAGGTTTTTGTTGTTGTTGTTGTTTAAAGATTTTATTTATTTATTTGAGAGAGAGAGAATGAGAGACAGAGAGCATGAGAGGGAGGAGGGTCAGAGGGAGAAGCAGACTCCCTGCCGAGCAGGGAGCCCGATGCGGGACTCAATCCCGGGACTCCAGCATCATGACCTGAGCCGAAGGCAGTCGTTTACCAACTGAGCCACCCAGGCGCCCCATCAGTGTGGAAGGTTTAATGGGGAATGTTTTTTGTGGATTTTAAAAATTATTTTTCTGAGGACTTAATTTCCCTAAAGGATGAAGAAATGATGACTAAAAAGTACGCATTTCTGGCCTTTGCTTTTTCCCCAAAATGGTTAGTAAAATGGTTAATAAATTCACAGGAAGACTTTTCTGTGACACCACACTGCCTGGAAGCCCTAGGCCAGGAGTCCATCAGCCTGGGTTCCTACTGTCCTATGCTGTCACACCGTAGGCGGGGCCCTGCACCCTTCGTAGGACACACCGGTCTGCAGCTTGCTAGGTTTGACTATGCAGTGTAGCATAACAAATGACATTTATGGGCAACAAAGGGAAAACCGTCATCACTGTTTTTAAAAAGTAAAGATGGAGGGAAATTGTTCGCCAGCGTTGTAGCGTATTATGTGGGCTTTAACCCTCCTTCCCGTTGCTAACGGTATTATGAATGGAAGTCTTCAGGTTGAAGAGAAAACCCAGGCTTTCTCACCATGCCCTGAGCCTTGTGCCAGAGCAGGGAACGGTTGTGGCAAAGAAGTCACAGCCCCTCAGAGGGAGGACAAAGGGGTGATGGGCGTTGAGGTGACGGGAAAAAGCACCAGATGCAAACATGTGAGAGAAAAGGGGGAGAACATCTGTGATAGTGATCAACCAAAATAATGTGGTGTTCGTATGCTTTGGATTTTAAGAGGAAAAGAAGATCAAAGATAAGGAGAACCAGGAACGTGTAACAAGGAATTTGGTAGTTTGTGTGGGCCAAAGAGAGCAGCTGGCTGCCTTTAAAGGCTGGATGGAGAAGACACTTGCCCCGAGGCTGGGAGAGAGTGGGGGGCGGGGAATGAGGGAAAGATTAAGGACGCGGGGAGCTGGGCGGCCTCCTTTACCAGTTTGCTGGCCTCCTCTTACCTTTCGTGTTCACCACACTTTGTGAAAGCCCGCCTGGTCTCCCTGGGGGAGGAAGTCCGAGTCTTAAGGTAATTGAATGCACATCTTTTTTGTTTCACTAAGTGAGATGTAATGCTCACCTAGTTCACAGTATAATGATGCAAATCACTCTTAGTTTGAAATACATTCAGCTGGTCTTTAAATAGAAATTTAGGGGCGCCTGGGTGGCTCAGTCATTAAGCGTCTGCCTTCGGCTCAGGTCATGATCCCAGGGTCCTGGGATCGAGCCCCCCATCGGGCTCCGTGCTCTGCGGGAAGCCAGCTCCTCCCTCTCCCACTCCCCCTGCTTGCATTCCCTCTCTCGCTGTGTCTCTCTCTGTCAAATAAATAAATAAAATCTTTAAAAAAAAAAGAAAGAAAGAAAGGAATTTACACAGATTCATGCTAAGTGACATTTTAAACATCTCTAGAAATTCAGTCAACTCTCAGAAGTTAACCAAAGAAATGTCCACAGGTCACTAAATGTGTATCAGTGTGGCTCGCAGCAGAGGACCTGGCGAGGTGGCTCCCCTCTTTCTGTACCGGCACTTTGATTCCCGGAATGTATTAACAGGCAGTACGTTAGTGGGCCGTTATGTATTATTAACCAGTAACCCAGTAACAGCAGCAGTAGGAAAGGGATTCAAACTTGACTGAAAGCCGTATTGCCTGATAAAATATGCAGATTGTGTTAGCTATAAGCTTCTAAATATAGCAGGATTAATAGCTTCTTTGTTATTAAGAATTAACTATCAAGTGTCTTGCCTCCTCTGAACAGTTAAAAAAAATGTTTCTGCAGAAGTAAAATGTTACACTATTATTATTTGGAAGATGTAATAATTTATAGGGAGGCAAAAAGGTTAAATTATTTGATGGCAGTTTATAAAACAATGACGGGTTCTTTCTACTAGGAATCAGACATACTCAGACTTCATTTGATCTCTTTTTATGGAGAATAAGCATTAAAAAACTAATGGGAAATGTATTCTGTGACTTCCATAAATACTATCATCAAAAGATCAATTAGGGTTTTAACGAAGCGGTAGAGGATACCTACTGGATACCCTTGTCTGAGGATTGTGTCTGGGCGTGCCTTTCCGAGTTCAGGCCGCGTTCTGCTGCATTGCAGTATTCCCGGTGCGGAGCTGGGAGCTGGGCGTTCCCAGCAGGGCTGAGACTGAGCAGAGCCGTGACTCATCTCATGGCCTGGCGCCCGGTTCCTTTAACCCTGTTTGCATTAAGAAGTGCAGGCAGCGTGACTGGATGCTGCATCCAGTGGGCATGTTTTCTGTGTGATTTTATTTATATAGATGGTGAATTTTTTCTCGGAGGAAGAAATGATTCAAAGTTAACATACCATGCTTTTAGTTTCGTCAGTAATTTCCTTTAATGATTATAAAATGTTACTTTTCCAAGTACTGTTTGGATGCTATCTTGATGACGTATATTTTATATAATTCATAGAACAGAGTTTGGAAAGTTGAGGGAGAAAATATTTCATAATCCTACCAACCTGACAATTGTTTTAGTTTGGGAGTATTTCTTTATGTTCTGTTCCTATGCATGCATTTTAGAGATTGCAGTCATATGTGTGGTTGGTTTCAGGCATTGTGATCTGTCTTGTGGTTTATCCACATTTTGGTAGTTAGAAAACCCAATTGATTTGTTTGGTTGTTTTTTGTTTGTTTGTTTGTTTTAAGTTAGTCATTTTAAAAAAATATCTAGGGGGGGCGCCTGGGTGGCTCAGTCATTAGGCGTCTGCCTTCGGCTCAGGTCATGATCCCAGGACCCTGGGATCGAGCCCGATGAGTCCCACATCGGGCTCCCTCCTCGGGGGGAAGCCGGCTCCTCCCTCTCCCACTCCCACTGCTTGTGTTCCTGCTCTCACTGTCTCTGTCTCTGTCAAATGAATAAATAAAATCTTAAAAATAAATTAATTAAATAAATAAACATCTAGGAAGTACCTGGCGTAGTAGAATAGTTGGCCACCTCCTCTCACTTCCTAAAATTAACTAAAAACACTATTTTGGAAGAGTTATTGTCTTGACAGATATACTAATATTTTTTATCTTTTAGTGTAAACTTTGTATTTGTCTCATCTTAAATAGCTTTTGCTCAGACTCTGTATACCCAGATTTTCATAGTTGTTGGTGCTTAAAGAAACTTTATAGACCACCTGATTTAATATCCTACCCCTTCCTCTGCTGCCCCTTGTATTTACTTTTTATTGCTTTTAATTTTAATGCTAGTATAGTTACCATACAGTGTTACACTAGTTTCAGGTATACAATAGAGTGAGTCAGCACTTCTGTACATTACCCTGTTTATCGCGAATGTCCTCTTAATCTCTTTCACCTCTTCCACCAATCCCCCCACTCTGCTGCCCATTTTCCATTCATGGATTTGAAATCCAGAGGGAGAAAAATGACTTTCCCAAGATTACTTCACCAAATCTGCTGCCATCGCTCCTACATCATGATTTAAAAGTGAAGGCGAACCACACGTACCATGTTAATCCTTGGGTAGAAATTTTTGCCCAAGGTGACAGAATGATGTCATTCTATCCAAATGATAGAATATATCATTGCAAAGATAATTCAGCTGGAGCATTTATTTATGCATCTAGTGGATCAGTACTGGATCTAGAGGTTTGGATTATTTCCCATTCTTACAAATCTTAAATTTTTCAATTGTGGTTTTTTAATTTAGAAATTTTGTTCAGGGGCCTCTGGGTGGCTCAGTCAGTTAAGCATCTGACTCTTGATCTCAGCTCTGGTCTTGATCTCAGGGTCATGAATTCAAGCCCTGCATTGGGTTCCATGCTTAGCCTGGAGCCTACTTTAAAAAAAAGAAGAAATTTTGTTCACATGCATCTTGAGCTATCTTATTGAATTCCATTCAGCTTTTTTAAATGACTACTGTGCATGGTGTTTGCTGTGTGGAATCCAGCATGGTCCCTGCCTTGCAGGAGCTCACCTTTGGGGAGGAAGATGCATTCATAAATCGACCCCAGAGCAGGCCCTGAAAAGTGGTATGAGAGCAGAGGGGAAGGCTCGGTGAATGCCTCTCGGTGACCCTGTGGGTGTTTGTTGATAACGATTTTCTTGATGGTTGTTTGCACTTGGCAGGGGCGCTTGATGAGGGCTGGGGCGGGCCATGTGCTGGGGAGGACCCTGGGTTTGGAATCACAGACTTCTGAATCCTCACTTTGTCTCTTCCCAGACACATGTTTGGGGGCAATTTACTTAGATTTCTTACTTGGGAAACATGGGTAAAAATAGTCATGCCAACCCCCACAGTGTTGTTGTGAGTGTTAGGTGTGTGATAGACCTAAAGTACTTAGTAAAATGCCTGTCCATAGTGAGCATTGAGTAAACACCTGAGCAGAATACCCAGAGTGGGAAGTGGCAAGTGCCTTCTGTGTTGGGAGTACAAGGGATGAGCCTGCCCAGAGGGGGTGGGGAGCACTGGTGTAGGGAACCCCTCCTCGCAGGGCCAGACCCTGCTCTAGTGCTTCCAGCACCCCCGGCAGGCCAGTGCCTCCCGACTTACAGAAAAAGAAATAGTGGTGCAGAGACGTTAACTACCTTGCCCAGGATCACACAGCAAAGTGCCTGGGCCAGGAGTCAGGGAAAAAAATGGGTAGGAAGGGAAAAATAGGTAGAGCCAAGTCATGTGTGGGTTTAAATGTCAGGTTGGGGGTAGGGTGAACAGCTGATATTGACATGAATTTGATATCATATATATTACATTTTGTAGAGGATGTTGGTGATGAAGGAGAAGAGGAAAAAGAATTCATTTCCTATAATATCAACATAGACATTCATTACGGAGTTAAGTCCAATAGGTGAGTAGTGTGAATATAATGTTACCTCAGATTATAAGCTTGTGAGAATTGAATGTAGATCTTAATTGACTCAGACATTTAAGAAAACTCAAGATTTCTGCTGTTTAAATTCATGTATTGAATTTAAATTAAATTAATTCATGTATTAAATTCATGTATTGAATCACCTTTGATTTCATGTATTGAAATTCAGAGGATTTCCAAGTCAATATAAATTCTAAAATATTACTTATTTTAATTGCTATGTCATGGCATCGATTTTAGGTTTGAGCCAAAATGTACTTAACATGTATAATAATCATTCTCAGATTATATCTCAATTTTCTTTATTAAATAACTAGTAAAAACCTAGTAAGGATTTTTAGGTAGAGATCTCATTCTTTTTAGTATAAATCCCTAAAGAAAGTATTACTGGTTCAGATGCAATGTGTCATTAAAGTCTTTAATGCATGTTACCAGATTTTTCCCACCTTCTAGAAAAGTAGTGTCAATTTACACTCCAGTAGACATATCCAAATTTAAATATGTAAATGTTTAATTTATACTGCATTGGCTTTTTAAAACTTTTTATTTTAAATAATTTCAAGCCTACAAAAGAGTTGCATGAATTCTATACAGTTGATATCGGATAGCTGTTGTTAACATAGCCACATTTGCATTATCGCTTTTTTCTTGAACCATTTGAGAGTTAGTTATAGGCAACACCTGCCCCTTTACCCCTAAATACTTCAGTGTATTTCCTAAGAACAAGGACACTTCTATTCATAGCCTTGATACAGTTTTTAAATCCAGGAAGTACTGGTACAACTCTACTCTTTATGTACCGTGTGCACACTCACATTGTCTCAATAATGTCCCTTACAGCAATTCTCCCTTGATCCAGAATCTAATTCTATGTCTTTCATGACATTGACATGTTTGAGAAGTACACACCAGTGGTGATTAGATTGTGCATTTTTGGCAGGGATGCTATTACGACTTTTCCTTCTCAGTGTGTCACTTCAGTGACTTTTTAGAATAACAAAATATTATGTGTAAAGTACTGGCCTGGGAATGGAAAATTAAAATACTAATTTTTTTGAACTATTAATTCAACCATCTTTGAGCACCTGTTATGTGTAAGATTTGGCAGTAGGTATGCAGAGGAATAAAACCTGGTTCCCAAGAAGCTTGTGGTCTTTGGGGAGAAAACTCTGCAGATACACAACTAATTTACTACTTGGCAAAATCTTAGAGGCGCAGAACAGCGTGAAGCATGGAGATTGGAGAGAGTGATTCTGGTTAGGAAAGGCCCCATCGAAGAGATTATGCCAGAGTTGGGTTTTGAAGGTTGCTTGGAATTTCAGCAGATGTAGATTTCTTAAACAAAGACACAATGGCACATCACGTTTAGAGAATGGGACATCATTTTAAGTTGTGTCTTGGGTGGGGAAGAGGGTACATAGCAGGAGATAAAACTGGAAGAGTTGATTTGGGCCAGGCTGGGGGGTGCCTGGAGTATCCTCTTGCCACTTTAACCTGGGGGTGACTGTTGTTTATTAAAGTCAGTATGTGACTTAGTGCCATTAAGGAATGGTACAAACTAGCATAAGATCACATTTAAGTACATCATGGCTTGTAATTTGCAGTTACTAGGGAGGTTTGTTTGAGTGAGGCCAAGATTATGAACTCAACCCATATATTAGACAAATTAACTTTGCCTGGTTTCATGGTCACATGCCAAACCTTAACCTTGATTCAGTTGTTCTCACCTGAGTAAAGAAAAGTAAGCAGTGTTTCCCTATTAGAAAAGCAATTCTTTAACGTGTTCTTAATATCACTTTTAAATTAATTCATTCAAATTAATTTTTAATTTGTGTGCAACACACAGAGGGCAACAGTTACTAAAACTGATTAGGAATGAGGCTCTTTGTTCTAATTTGTTCTTTTGCTTTCTTTTAGCTTGGCATTCATTAAACGCGCTCCAGTAATTGATGCAGACAAACCAGTGTCTTCTCAGCTCCGAGTCCTCACGCTCAGTGAAGACTCACCATATGAAACCTTGCATTCTTTCATTAGCAATGCGGTGGCTCCTTTTTTTAAGTCCTATATCAGAGAGTCTGGCAAGGCAGACAGGTAAAAACCATTTTTCCTTTGTTGGTTTGAATGTCCTATTTCACTTAGTGTTCACAAGACACCATGAAAGATAATGTGAAATTTGGGAATTGGGAGGGCAAAGCTGGTAAACCATATAAATCTGTTGCATCAATAAGATGTATATTATTATTGTTTGACAGATGTAAAATAATAGGATCTTTTGGAGACCAATGGCACACTAAAGTTTGACGTGTTTGTTAACCTTTTTAGGGATGGTGATAAAATGGCTCCTTCAGTTGAAAAAAAGATTGCAGAACTTGAAATGGGGCTCCTTCACTTGCAGCAGAATATTGAAATTCCAGAGATCAGCCTGCCAATTCATCCCATTATTACAAATGTTGCAAAACAGTGTTATGAACGTGGAGAAAAGCCAAAAGTTACAGACTTTGGAGATAAGGTTGAAGACCCAACTTTTCTCAATCAGTTACAATCAGGAGTTAACCGCTGGATCCGAGAAATTCAAAAAGTAAGAGCATGGTATTGAATATGTTGTATAAAGTACTTTGCTCTTCAATGTCTCTGAGAAACTGGTCTGAGTTTTTGTCAATGAGGTGATGTGTCCGATGATGTTAGCAGTGCTCTCTGTGGGTCCTGGGACAGCGTGCGGTTGTTTATAGCCCTGAGAGAGTGTTGATCCCAGAGCTGTCTTATACCTTTGCTTTCACTTATTAAACCAATTATAGTTGACAGGGAAGGAAATCTACTTGAAATATAAAAATTACGTTGTAATGCATGTGTTTAGTTAATGATACTTTTCTACCTTTATTTAAATAGTGAATACTCTTGAATATTATCTGTCCTTAAAGGTGACCAAACTTGATCGAGACCCTGCCTCAGGAACAGCCTTGCAGGAAATTAGTTTTTGGTTAAACTTGGAACGTGCACTATACCGTATACAGGAGAAGCGAGAGAGCCCGGAAGTTCTCCTCACTCTGGATATCTTGAAACACGGCAAGCGTTTCCATGCCACTGTCAGTTTTGACACCGACACAGGTAAACACTGGAGCTGATAATGCGATCAGTGAGTTATGGGTCTGACTTTTGTGAGATCTTATGGATGATTTCAGTGAAAGTCAGTAGATGGACCATCACATGATTTTCCCACACACATTGCTTCTCCTTCTGGAGTTTTGAGAACATAAGCCAGTTTCTAGGCCTGAGTAGAGAGTCCTGGGAGTTTCCCTCCTGTTTCTCAGTTATTTGGTTCCTTGAGTAGACAGTACTTTTTTAGTATAAAGTCAAGTGTGCTTCTGGCAATCCAAGCAGGAAGACAGTTGACATTAAGCAGAAGTTATTTGCCCACAGGACTGTGGAAGGAGAGCTGGACAGTGCTTTCTCTTCCTCTTTTACCTGTCCCCCTTTCCCCATTCTCTGCCTTTCTCCCTGTTCTGAAAGTGGTCAAGATAAATTTAGTTTTCTGTATGCGCAGCAGTGTGAGTGATGTTGTATTAGCACACGCTGGGCACTCCAGGGTTTGGATGACCAGGCATGGTTAGGCACTTCTCTACAGCTCTGCCCCCCAGAGAATATTAGAGCAAGGAATCAGGGCTTTTCCTACCCCTCCAAAAAAGGCATGCTACCCATATTTTAAATGTTAACGGAAGTTCCAGGTAGAAATCTTCAAGTTATGTGGATCACATTGCACGTGTTACCTGGGCATTCACTAATGCTGAAAGGCATGCCTTGAAATTTTCTTTTTAAATACCTCTGAGACTTTTATTTCTTTCCTAATACTTTTTCTTTTTTCTTTCTTCTTCTTTTTTTCTTTTAATCTTCTGCTAGAGGAGTCAGAAAGTAGACTAGACCCAGGTGCTTCTGGGATTCTGTGTCCATAACACACTCAGCTCATATGAGCCACGGGTGTACCATTTATATTTTAGTGTTCCTAAAGATGATAACATTGTAGTTTTTCTAAACTTAATGTTATTCGTAGAACATTTAGATGGTATAGAAAGCAATGAAATTCATGGGTCCGTCACCCACAGCCTTTAGAGTATGCGTGAGTTGACTGATATTCTTAAAAAAGCAATGAGACCGTCCGTTAATTAACAGAGCATCATCCTGTTAATAACATGTTCCTTTTTTTCAAATATCATAAATAGTTTCTGTGTCCCTGACTCTTCTGCAACAACAGAATGTTCTGTTGTGAAGCTGTACTGCAGTTTACTTACCCGGTGTTAGGCTGTAAGCAGTATCCTCTTAGTTGTATTACTTTTTCCTAATGAAGGTATGGTTGACTTATAATATTATATCTGTATTACTTTATATGAAAACCATTAACCATTTCTCTGTTAATCTAGGTCTAAAACAGGCTTTGGAAACTGTGAATGACTACAATCCTCTGATGAAAGATTTTCCTCTGAATGATTTGCTGTCGGCCACTGAGCTGGACAAAATAAGGCAGGCACTTGTTGCAATTTTCACCCATTTGAGAAAGATCCGAAACACAAAATATCCCATTCAGAGGGCACTGCGTTTGGTGGAGGCAATTTCAAGAGACTTGAGTTCTCAGTTACTCAAAGTATTGGGCACCAGAAAATTGATGCATGTTGCTTATGAAGAATTTGAAAAGGTAAGTTTTAATATATCAGAAAACCAACCTCAGGGCACGGAGATGAAAACATGCTGTAATAATAAGCTTCCTTTCATAAATTATATCCTAGGTTATGGTCGCATGCTTTGAAGTCTTTCAGACTTGGGATGATGAATATGAGAAGCTTCAGGTGTTATTGAGAGACATTGTCAAAAGAAAAAGGGAAGAAAATCTGAAAATGGTGTGGCGAATCAATCCTGCTCACAGGAAGCTCCAGGCCCGCCTTGACCAAATGAGAAAATTTCGACGTCAGCACGAACAGCTGAGAGCGGTCATTGTCAGGGTCCTGAGGCCACAGGTATGCATTACATTTTTAAAATAACGTACATGGGTTGTTTTTATACCCTGCTCTCTTTTTCTTAGAATGCACATGAACTACTTCTGTTCTGCACTGAATGAGTCTTGAGTTCTATTTGCATCCTTTAACTGTCCTCTCTGTGATATAGATTCTGTATTTTCCTCTTTTTTTTTTTAATATTTTATTTATTTATTTGACAGAGAGAGACACAGTGAGAGAGGAAACACAAGCAGGAGGAGTGGGAGAGGGAGAGGGAGAAGCAGGTTTCCCGCGGAGCAGGGAGCCCAATGCGGGGCTTGATCCCAGGACTCTGGGATCATGACCTGAGCCGAAGGCAGACGCTTAATGACTGAGCCACCCAGGTGCCCCATGATTCTGTATTTTCAATCCAAATCTTCTCCATCCATTCATCCCTCCCCCAAAAATGCATGGACCCTAGAGCCAGACTTCCTGGGATTGATTGATTGATTGATTGATTGATTTTAAAATATTTTATTTATTTATTTGACAGAGAGAGAAACAGTGAGAGAGGGAACACAAGCAGGGGGAGCAGGAGAGGGAGAAACAGGCTTCCCGCTGAGCAGGGAGCCCGATGGGCTCGATCCCAGGGTCCTGGAATCATGACCTGTGCTGAAGGCAGACACTTAACGACTGAGCCACCAGGTGCCCCTCCTGGGTTTTATTTATTTATTTATCTATTTAATTTTTTTTTTAAGATTTTATTTATTTGAGAGACAGAGAGTACAAGCAGGGGGAGCAGCAGAGGGAGAGGGAGAAGCAGACTTACCACTGAGCAGGGAGTCTGATGTGGGGCTCGATCCCAGGACCCTGGGATCATGACCTGAGCCAAAGGCAGTCGCTTAACCAACTGAGCCACCCAGGCGCCCCCAGACTTCCTGGGTTTTAAATCCTAATTTCATTGTTTAACGAGCTGTGTGACTTGGACATGTTTTTCACCTTTTCCCCAGATTCCTCATTCATAATTGCATATGTCTGAGATTTATTAAAAGAATTAAATGACTCCTTTGTACATGCTTTTTTTCTTCTTAATTTACCTTTTTTCTTCACCAGTGATTTTCTTCCTTTAAAAAATCCAGTCCAGGGGCACCTGGGTGGCTCAGTAGGTTAAGCGTCTGCCTTCGGCACAGGTTGTGATCCCAGGGTCCTGGGATCGAGTCCCACATCGGGCTCCCTGCTCAGCGGAGAGCCTGCTTCTTCCTCTCCCTCTGTTGCTCCCCCTGCTTGTGCTCTCTCTCTCTCTCTCTCTCACTCTCTGTGTCTCTCTGTGTCAAATAAATAAAATCTTTAAAAAAAAAAAAATCCAGTCCAGGGGCACCTGGGTTGCTCAGTTGGTTAAACGTCTGCCTTCGGCTCAGGTCATGATCCCAGGGTCCTGGGATCGAGCCCTGCATCGGGCTTCCTGCTCCGCGGGAAGCCTGCTTCTCCCTTTCCCCCTCCCCCTGCTGTGTTCCCTCTCTCGCTGTGTCTCTCTCTGTCAAATAAATAAATAAAATCTTTAAAAAAAAAAAAATCCAGTCCAGAAATAATAGGTGGACTGATACACAGTTGACCCTTGAACAACATGGGGGTTAGGGGTGCCGGCTCCCTGTGTAGTCGGAAATCCATATGTAACTTTTGACTCTAAAAACTTAACTACTAGGGCACCTGGCTCAGTCAGTGGAGCATGCGACTCTTGATCTCGGGGTTGTGAGTCCAAGCCCCACCTTAGGTACAGAGATTACTTAAAAATAAAATCTTAAAAAAAAACAAAAACAAAAAAAACCCTCCCTCTGCCCCTCACCCTGCTGTCATGCTCTCTCACTCTCTCTCTCAAATAAATAAAATCTTTAAAAAACCCCCCAAACAATAGCCTACTATTCAGAAGCCTTACTGATAACATAAAGAGTTGATAACATATTTTGTATGTTATATATGTTAGACACTGTATTCTTACAGTGAAGTAAGCTAGAGGAAAAAAATGTTACCAAGAAGGTCATAATGAAAAGAAAATACATTTACTATACGGGATCAAAAAAAACCTGTGTATAAGTGAATGCCTAGTTCAAACCTGTATTATTCAAGGGTCAACCATATGTGAATGGGGGATCTATAAATGAATGGATCTCTGACAAAGCCAATATAGAGCAAGTGTTAAATATAGACTCTAGGTGGGGACATACGGGTGTTCAGGCTGTAATTCTTTCTGCACTCCTATAGTTTAAAAATTTTTGTAGTAAAATGTTGGAGGGGTGTCCAGTCTAGAAATCATGCCATGCAGGAAGCTTCATTGACTGCGTAGGAGTGCCCACTATTTGTAGTAAATTGATAATAATGAATTCTCAGCATCTTTTTGCGCCGTGCGCACGGATCGATGTGTGCAGGCATGCGTGTGTGTGTGCTGGCTTTAAATGTTAGCCCTTTATCTGTGGGAGATCTGGTTCTAGTGCTGATTCCTTCCGGCCTCCGGTTTCTTAACCCTTTTTTCCCACGTACCTCTTCTCCTGTACCGTATTTTTAAAAGATTACTGTATAGTTTATTTGTAAATCATGCAGTACATATCCTTTATATCAGTAAACTTTATGATAAACTTACATTTGCATGCATACATTCTCAGAATGTTTTTACCGGAGTGTTTATTCCCATTGAATATAACTATTGAGATGGTTGGATTCAGACTGTCATTCACAGTTTGTTTCTTGCTTGTCTCACTTGTTGCTCCTCTAGTTCTCTGCTGCCTCCTCTCGTCTTACCTTCGTCGTATCACTTTAATTCCTCTGTAGACTTATAGCTGTATTTCTCTGAATTTTCTTCCGTAGCGATACTCTAGGGATTACAATATGCATCTTTAATTTATCATGGTGTACTCGATACTAACATCCAGTAAACTGTAGGGACCTCCTGCCACTGTAGCTCTGTTACCTCTTTGTCACATGTATTACATCGTTACATGCTACAAACCCAACAATACAGCGTTGTGAGTTTTGTTTTAAACAGTCACATTCATTTTAGAAAAATTAGAAGAAAGGAAAATAGTATATATAATCTTTTACGTTTGTCCACATATTAACATTGCCGAGTTCTCTTCATCCCTTCCTGTGGATCTGACCTACTGTCTGGTGTCTCTTCCCTGTAGTTTAAAGGAATTTCTATAGTATTTCTTGTTCCATAGGCCTGCCAGCAACACATGTCCCCATTTTGTGTTTATCAGGAAAAATATTTCACTTTCATATTGGAATGATCGTTTCACTGGATATATTAATGTTGGAATGATAGTTTCACTGGATATAAAATTCTCAGTTGACAGTAAGTTATAAATCTCCACAGACGTTTCATTCCTGTAGGGCTCCCCGGGGTCTCCTGTGTGTGTGTGTGTGTATAATTTATTACCTCAGCCCTTCTCGGGCTCTCCCATTTTCAGAATCTCCCCTTTAAACTTATTGCTGTTCTGCTCCCACCAGCAAAGCCGCAAGTTTTCACTGCCTGAGCTGGGGGATGGGAGCACCTCCAGGCAAGAAGGCCAACAACTGACTGTTTACTTAACTGATTTGGTAGCACCTTTTTTTTTTTTTTTTTTTTTTTTAAGAGAGGAAGAGGAGGCTAGGTGGGGGGACAGAGGAAGAGGGAGAGAGAAGATCTTAAGCAGGCTCCATGGCCAGCATGGAGGCCAACACAGGGCTTGATCTCACAACCCTGAGATCATGACCTGAGCTGAAATCAAGACACTTAACTGACTGAGCCACCCAGGCGTCCCTGTTTTGTTTTTTTTTATTTTTTATTTATTTTTATTTTATTTTATTTACTTGAGAGAGAATGAGCAGGGGGGAGGGGTAGAGGGAGAGGGAGAAGCAGGCTCCCTGCCGAGCAGGGAGCCTGACGCGGGACTAGATCCCAGGACCCTGGGATCATGACCTGAGCCGAAGGCAGCCACTCAACCAACTGAGCCATCCGGGCACCCTGTTTTGTTTTTTTTTAGAGAGAGGGTTTGGTAGCACTTTGTCATGAGAAAACACATCTGAGGTTGTTGGCTGCCTTTGGTTGTTTTCCATTATCCTGAAAAAGCTATTTTTAATAATTTTGTTCAGTTTTTGCCTTCATACTACCAGCATCAGGAGTACTCAGAATGTTTTTAAGTGCATAAAAGAAACAATTTTTACAAAGAAACATTTATCTAAATTGTGATCTAGTAATCTATGTGCTTCTCCATGAACACATAAAATAGCAAGATCTGGTGATGGGCCATATTAATACCATAATTTTGAAGTAATAATGAGCATAAGCAAGATCTTAAGATATGTTCAAATGTGGGGAACCTGGGTGGCTAGGTTGCCTAAGCGTCTGACTCTTGATTCCGGTTCAGGTCATGATCTCAAGATCCTGGGATTGAGCCCTACCTCGGGTTCCCCACTCAGTGGGAGTCTGCTTATCTCTCTCTCTCTCTCTCTCTCTCTCTCCCTCCCCCAACTTATGCTCGCTTTCTCTCTCAAATCTTTTTTTAAAAAAAGGTATGTACAAATGTAATGTGATGAGGAAGTATTTTTTTGGTGACAAAGCTGTGGAACCTCAAACAACTATTGGTGACTGTTGTGTGCATTTATAGTTGTAGGAAATGCTAAATTTTAGTTAGGAGTTAGTGAAAATAATGATGATGATCTCCCCCAAACAAGTTCCCAGACCATCTGAATTTCATCCAAAACATCTGTGGACCCAGATGAAGCCCTCTCCCCGCCCCCAGCTTTATAATTCTGCGGGAGTGTGGGCAGGAGATGTGTGTGGAAGTCTGACAGTTCCTGAGGTAAAGCTCATGCTCTGCTCTGCTCTCTGGGAGCTTCAGGGAACTGAACAGGGGAATTCTTCTAGCCTTTCTCTGTCCCTCTGCTGTGGTATTTACCCATGGATTAGAATTAAAGTTTTATAAGTCAAAAAGGAAGGCTATTTACATTGGATGCTGAGTTTATATGTAGCGCTCCTGTGAATTACTGATCTTTCCAATGCGGTTTTAACTGTAGACAAAACTTTGAAGAGGCAAGTACCCAAAACCCAGGTTTTAACATGTTATTTTAGCTTAAGAACTAAAACTACATTGTCAGAAGATCTTTACATGCAGAGTTAGAATATACTCTGTCGTATTTCTCACAGCTTTGTTGCGTTGTGGTTATAAAACGTTTGGCTAAGAGTTAAAAACCTACAGCTCAGACTGGCTGTGTTGTGCGGTGTGTGCTCCTGGTGTCCGACAGAACAACAGTCTTCGTGCGATCAACGTTTTGGTCACTAATCCTCCTCTTTCAGGTCACAGCAGTCGCCCAGCAGAATCAAGGAGAGGTCCCCGAGCCTCAGGACATGAAAGTAGCGGAGGTTCTCTTTGATGCCGCGGATGCGAATGCTATCGAGGAGGTCAACCTTGCGTATGAGAACGTCAAGGAAGTGGATGGGCTGGATGTCTCCAAGGAAGGCACGGAAGCTTGGGAGGCTGCCATGAAAAGATATGATGAGCGAATCGACAGGGTGGAGACCCGGATCACCGCTCGCCTTAGGGATCAGCTTGGCACAGCCAAGAACGCAAACGAGATGTTCAGGATTTTCTCCAGGTTCAACGCGCTGTTCGTCAGGCCTCACATCCGTGGGGCCATCCGTGAGTACCAGACCCAGCTAATCCAGCGCGTGAAAGATGACATCGAGTCTCTGCACGACAAGTTCAAGGTCCAGTACCCACAGAGCCAGGCGTGTAAGATGAGCCACGTGCGTGACCTGCCCCCGGTGTCAGGCTCCATCATCTGGGCGAAGCAGATCGACCGCCAGCTGAGCGCGTACATGAAACGTGTGGAGGACGTGCTGGGCAAGGGCTGGGAGAACCACGTAGAGGGCCAGAAGCTGAAGCAGGACGGGGACAGCTTCCGCATGAAGCTCAACACTCAGGAGATCTTCGACGACTGGGCCCGGAAGGTGCAGCAGCGCAACCTCGGCGTCTCGGGGCGCATCTTCACCATCGAGAGCACTCGCGTCCGGGGCCGAACCGGAAACGTCCTGAAGCTGAAAGTTAACTTCCTTCCAGAGATCATCACACTTTCCAAAGAAGTTCGAAACCTCAAGTGGCTTGGTTTCCGAGTCCCACTGGCGATCGTGAACAAGGCTCACCAAGCAAACCAGCTGTACCCGTTTGCCATCTCGCTGATCGAGAGCGTGCGCACCTACGAACGGACCTGTGAGAAGGTGGAGGAGCGGAACACCATTTCCCTCTTGGTGGCCGGCTTGAAAAAGGAAGTTCAGGCTCTGATCGCAGAGGGCATTGCACTGGTATGGGAATCCTACAAACTCGACCCGTATGTGCAACGCTTGGCGGAGACCGTCTTCAACTTCCAAGAAAAGGTGTGTTGTAGTTTACTACCCCCACTCCCATCTCCTCAGGGTTGCGGGAATGAACTAAATGCGGCAGTAGCTCACTCAGTTAACACAGTAGTTCTCCCATAGGAGTTCCTGACGGGTAGAGCATTGGGCCGTGTGAGCTGAAGGGGAGAAGCCCTTTTACTTACTGGGCTGTTGGATGGTGGTGGGGCTCTGGGAAGGCCGTTAAGTAACAGCCTGAGTTTAATGGAGAGGTGAAGGACACAGGAGTCTGACCGAGTGAGATGAGAGCTTTATTACTGATAGAGCTGCACGGACAACAGGGCTCTAGATCTGCAGCCGTGGCCCTTGCTGTTGGCCCTCCCCCAGACCCTAGCGCAGCTGGACGGTGGTAAGTCTCCTGGCCCCGAGCCTGCTGCTGGGAGCAGGTCCGAGTGAGGGTGTGCGTCTGGCGCTCAGGGACAGAGAAGGCACTGAGTGGGGCACATCGGTTTCCTGCTCCCAGACTTCTCAATCAGAGGTTTCCCTTCCCTCTGTGAGAACACAGGAGTGGGGCTAAGTGTTCACTGGCTACTCGTGGAAGGACTCCTTTACCTTAAACATATGTTAATCGAGAAGAGTATACATAAAAATAAAGGATACCATGAGTGGTGTTTTAAATACTAAATACGCTTTCCTTTAGGTGGATGACCTGCTAATCATTGAAGAAAAAATAGACCTGGAGGTCCGTTCCCTGGAGACTTGCATGTATGACCACAAGACCTTCTCCGAGATCTTGAACAGAGTCCAGAAGGCCGTGGATGACTTGAATCTGCACTCCTACTCCAACTTGCCCATCTGGGTCAACAAGCTTGACATGGAGGTGAGGGATGGGTGGTTACGGTGCTTTTCAGTTTTCTACTGTTGACCCTATTTTATAAGCTTATTAGTTTGTCACTGGAAAGCATTTTCCCACAGAAGTTATCAGCAATAGTCCAGTCTCCTCTCGAGAAACCCCATTGAGCCAACGGTGGGGCTGAGCTGCGTGGTGCTAGCAGCACTCCTGTCCGTTCCGAGTCGCAGGTGGTGCGGTGGGGGGATTCTCTTTATTTTCAGAATATCCAACAACCTCCTGCCTGCCCTCGCTGCTCACCCAGTAACGTAGGAGGTTCTCCCTGGCATCCTTCTCTGACACGCTGCCCCGTCTCCACCAGCCAGTTGAAAAAGAAGGGCTCAGGGGCACCTGCCTGGCTCATCAGTAGAGCACGGGACTCCTGACCTCCGGGTTGTGAGTTCATGCCCCATGCTGGGCCGAGAGCTTCCTTAAAAATAATAATAATAATAATTAAAAAAAAGAAATGCCTAGCAACCAAATACGTCTTACTCCTGGTGTAGAGGATCGGGGCTCACCCCTGTAGAGGTGTGTGGGGCGGGGAAGTATGTGTGTGCATCTGTGCTTGTGTTTAAAACATACTTACCACCCACGTGGCTTTCTCGGTGGTGGATGTCGGCATCCGTGGAGAGCCCCAGGAAGTAGGATATTTCATGGCAGAGCGGCTCAGTGGGGAGCTCTGAAGCACCTTAGTTACCCATTTAGGGAGAAAGGAAGAGAAAGCCTGTGACCCGCAAAGGTGCAGTGTATCCACACATGGGACGCTACCAGGGAAAGTTCGCAAACCCCACTCTTCCGAATCTACTGGAAGTCTCGGGGTTTGCCACAGCTGCCTTTACAGCATTCCCAGGATGGACAGACTGCACGAAGACATACAGATGTCCTATTCATGGGACATTCACTTGTCTCATTCCATATCAGAGAGAAGACTTTCTTGTTAAAATGGGCACCTGTGTGTGCTGACAGGTCTTAACTAGTCTTACCTGGTGATTGTTCTGTAGTACCTACAAATACAGAATCATTGTGTCGTATACCTCAAGCTAATATGTTGTATGTCACTTATATCTCAGTTTTACCAAAAAGATGATGGTTTATTCCCCAAGTTGTAGATTGTTAGTTTTATCTCTGAGGCTGCCAGGAAAATGCTTTTGTTTTGTAAATTTTCTAGTGTGTTGGCCAAACAGCGAGACCGTGACTATCTGGGTCCGTCTCCTTGTCCCTTACAAGTCGGAGGGTTGGTGATTAGGTTAGCCCCCAGATGGAGGTCAGGTTCTCTGAGGCTGGGAGAGGGACGGAGTGAGGTAGGGAACCAGGGTAAGATGAAGGATGTAGTAGCAACTGTCATCCTTGACCTGAAGCATTGACTTCCTATCTGACGTGCTTGTTAAGCTAACTTTTGGAAGGAACACTGTTCTTTGATCCTACTTCTCTGTAGATTGAAAGAATATTGGGCGTTCGCCTACAAGCTGGCCTGAGAGCTTGGACCCAGGTGCTTCTTGGACAAGCAGAAGATAAAGCAGAAGTTGACATGGATACAGACGCACCTCAAGTTAGTCACAAGCCTGGTGGAGAGCCAAAGATTAAAGTGAGTATTTCCTATGGCATCCAGTTTGCTAGTAAATCAAACAAAGGATTCTTCCCCTTGAAAAGTACCAATGAGAAAGCCGCTTAACAGTGAAGAAACCTGACAGACAGCACCTCACCCAGGTGACCAAAGTCAGCATCCACCAATGCTGTCTTGTGCGCATTGTTTTACCCTGGCAATGTGTGCGATGTGGTGACAGGGCCGCTTTCCCCCTGGTCTTTGTCCCCACATCTCCCAGACTCATTCTGACCATGAGAAAAGATCAGACATTCCCCACAGAACACCCGACCGGTACTCTTCCAGAGTGTCAAAGTCATGAAAGACGAGGAAAAACTGAGAAAATGTCCAGGTTGGAAGGGATTAGGAGATGTGACGACTGTGTGTGCTGTGGGGGCCTGGGAAATCCGACTGAAGTCAGTATTTTAGTTAGTAGTGTTGCATCAATGTTGATTTCTTCATTTTGGTAATTGTACCATGTTAGATGGTAACATTAGAGGGAGCTGGTGAAGGGTATGTGAAAACTCTTCATACTTCCTTTGCAACTCTCCTGTAAGTCTAAAATAATTTCAAAAACAGGACTTTTATTTATTTATTTATTTATTTATTTATTTATTTTTAAGATTTTATTTATTTATTTTGAGAGAGAGAGAATGAGAGAGAACACATGAGAGGGGATAGGGTCAGAGGGCAAAGCAGACTGCCTGCCGAGCAGGGAGCCCGATGCGGGACTCGATCCAGGGACTCCAGGATCATGACCTGAGCCGAAGGCAGTCGCTTAACCAACTGAGCCACCCAGGTGCCCAGACTTTTTTTAAAAGTGGGAAATTTTAGAAAAAATCTACACTGGAAAAAAATACTCTGCCTTCTAAGCATACGTGCAAGAAATCATTTCAAGAACTGAATGTAATCTGTACAAGGAAAAGTTTGACACTAAAATGTCACTGTTTTCACAAAATCTCAGAGTCTCGTGGAAGAACGACTAGCACAGTGGTCACCACACTGGACAGCAGTCTTTCTTTCTAAGCCACCAATTTCCCATTTGAGTGAAGGAGTGGCCAGCTGGAGCCCAGCAAGCCTTCTAGAAAATTGTGTTAGTTCAGGCTGTGCAAATAGGTCGTGTCTACTGGTGTGGGCATTGGTCACAAAGGTGTCTGCCACATAGTAGTTCAGTAAGCCATGCATTTGCGTTACATAGTTCGTGTTAAATTTACCAACAAAAATGTCTTACAAAACAGAAGCCTAAAAGAACGAAAGGTAAAAACTTTTATGTGGAAGAAACAATTGGCTGTTATTTGTCTCCCCAAGTGTTACCTGCTCATTTTTTTTCTTTCAATGCTTGAAAAATGTTTTCACTTTTGAATATTACATGTATTTATCCCTAGAGCATACTTTTTAAAATACAGAGATGCAGAAAAGCAAATGAGTATGTCTAAGCTAAAGCAGTTTTCTGGTGGAGATGGAGTCAGAATTCTTGCTTAGCTTAAAGCAGGCACTGACAGGTGGCAGAACCTCACCTTGACTTGTAAACCTGCTTCCGTGTGGCATGTCTGATGGCTAACGCCAGCCTCGGTCCCTGCATCAGTAGCACAGGGTTCTCGGGTCCCGAGGTCATTGTGTCCAGAGGTCACCAAGCACATTAAATCAGATGGTGCTCCGTTGAGCACCTGTTGTGTGTTCACCGAGGCACGGGGGACCCAGCAGGAACCTAAGCAGTGCCTGCCCTCTGACTTCTTACAATCCTTTAGAGAGGGCAGGCCAAACGCATGAAATAAAGAAGAGCACGTTCTCTAATGAAGTAACAGACTCATGGTTCAGACTCAAGTAGGTTAATAAAATTTAGAGGAAGAAAGTGTTATGCATCAAAACCATTTTTTTTTTTACTTTGGAAAAAGCTTTTATATAAAGGACATTTCTCTGAAATGATTCTAATGCTTCATACTACCAGAAAAAAAAAAAAAAAGGTATAATTTGTATACTTTTTACCCACTTCCAAATTTCAGCATTCATAGCACCTGATTTTATTCGAGATGATTACTGAGCAATACACGTCACATACACCTATGGTCGGTACCATTTAATTGTAAATGGCTCCTGTAGGCATTCACCAACTTATTAGTATGTTAGAATCACACTTAGGTGTTAGATTTTTAACCAAGGAATGATCACGCTTCTCATGAATACTGATTCTGATATCATAAATGCATAAAAGCCATTTTATTGAAACTGATTGCTGAGTAAGAAATGAAATCTGTCTTTTACAGAATATTGTTCATGAGCTAAGAATAACCAATCAGGTCATCTATTTGAATCCGCCCATCGAAGAGTGCAGGTACAAGCTCTATCAGGAAATGTTTGCCTGGAAGATGGTTGTGCTGTCTCTTCCTAGGATCCAGAGTCAGAGGTACCAGGTGAGCCTTCCAGGCATTTGCACCGTGGGCCCTCGGACCAGGCCTTCCGGGGCTCTGTGGCACCACCTCTCCATCACACTTCTTTAAATGCTGCTCTTGTATGTCTTCTCAGATTGCAGACTTGCGGCTCAGCATTCTTTTTTTAATTTCATTTATTGGTCAGAAAGAGAGGGAGCGATCACGAGCAGGGGGAAGTGGCAGGCAGAGGGAGAGGCAGACTCCTCGCTGAGCAGGGAGCCCGATGCGGGACTCGATCCCAGGACCCTGGGATCATGACCTGAGCTGAAGGCAGGCGCTTAACCGACTGAGCCACCCAGGAGCCCCATGGCCCAGCATTCTAAGGGAAAGCTAGAAGAAGCCTAGTGTGACCTGACGGTTTTCCTATGGCTCTTTCCAAATAGTTGCCTCTGCAGTTCTGATCTCAGTAGTCTCTTAGAAATTGCCTCCATGAACTTCGCTGGGAATTTTAATTCCTGTTCCTCCCCACCCCCACTTTATTATATTAGTTTACAAATATACATGAAACTGGAGGGAATCCCATGAGCTCACACCAGCCTGCCTTGTTTATTATCATGTAGCCAATTTAAATTTCTATTTCTCAGAACCGAGCTGTGAATACTGGTTCCTTCCACTCTGGGCAGAGTCTATGCAGACTACAGGGTATTTCTTGTCACGTTCTGTTTTTAACCAGCCATGTTTCTCTTTGCATTGCTGTCCTGTTTGTCTCCATATCTGACAGAACTGAAATCAGCCCCTCTTATGTTGGGTCCCATGCCCTTGCTCTGAGGCTCCTGTCAGCGAATAAACCTGACCCCTGTCACCCTCTAGCCATCTTACTTCTTGGCTCCCTTTGGTAAAAACACGGAGGATGTCTGCACACCTGCTCCAGGTCCCCTCAGGCGTCGGGGTCACCGGCCTTTCCCTGTCGCTGTGGCAGGCTTCTCAGCCCTTGAGAAGTGGCAGTGGCAGGATGGGACGGGTGCACACCCCCTCCTGCTGGTTACCCTTGTGCCACTTGGCTGTCCTGGTTTTTCCTCCCACCTCACTGGCCAGTCTCCTCTGCTGGCTCCTCTTTGGCTCTCCTTCTTCCAGCCTCTACCTATCTCCATGCGCTCTCTGCCCCAGAGCTCTGTCCCAACCAGTCCGTTCACTAAATGCCGGCCGTACGTGACAACTCTGTGCTCGTATCTCAGCACAGCCTTTATCTTGACCTCCAGACCCATCTCTCCTGCTGGCTCCTGGGCATCTCCACCAGACTGATTTGCCCATCACACTGAATGCGCCTCCGACCCCCTCCCTCAGACTTGCTCCCATCCCCAATCTTTCCTTTCCCCACCTTCAACCTGCTCAGGACTAAGTTGAGCTGTCACCCTGGCCTCCCACTGTCTCTGTCTTCAAAATTAACCTTGATCTTTCTTGCCCACATCCACTGATACCACCGGTCCAAGGTACCATCATCCCTCACTGGATTCTTAAGTTCCTCCTGACAGGTCTTTGTGTCTGCTTTTGCCCCCTTAAAATCTTTTTTTTTTTTTTTTAAGATTTCATTTATTCATTTGAGAGAGAAAGAGCACAGACAGGGGGAGAGGCAGAGGGAGAAGTAGGCTCCCCACTGAGCCAGCCAGGAGCCTGATGCGGGGCTTGATCCCAGGACCTGGAGATCATGACCTGAGCTAAAGGCAGATACCCAACCATCTGAGCCACCCAGGCACCCTTTAAAATCTATATTCAACACAGCAGCAGAGTAAGATTTAGATTTCATGTCGGTCCTGACACTGCTCTTCCTGGAGCCCACTGATGGCTTCCCGTGCCACTCCCCATGAAAGCCCACGTCCCAAGGCAGAGTGCTGGGCCCCACATAATATGCTGTTCGTGGCCTCTCTGACTTGAGTGCCTGCATCCCACTCACTCTGCTCTGGCCATCCTGGCCTCACTCTCCTCAGACATGGCAGGCAGGCTCTTGCCCCTGGGCCTTTGCACTTGCTGACCTCTCTGCTTGGAACCTGTGGTAGCAACATACTGACATGGCTCACTCCCTCCCTCTCCTGATCCTGCTCAGTGGGGCCTTCCCTGACCTCCCCCACCCCCTAGCCTTCCACTTTCCTGTTTTGTCTCCATAGTACTTCTCACCCACTGACATTCTGTATAGTTTGCTTTTCCCTGTCTCTCCTCCCACAGGATGTGAGTCCATGTGAGCGGAGATTTTTGTCTGGTTGTTTCTTGTGCCTACAACAGTGCCTCGGACATAGCTGGCACTCAGATCATTGAAACAATGACTGGTCACCACTTCTATCCTCCAGGCTGGTGTAATTATGTCGTCACGGTAGTCTTAGTGCTTTAGACGCCGCTTTCGGTGTTCCATTCCCACGGGAGAGGCTCAGGTCTCCAGGGGCTCTGCTCCAAGGGCTCGGGGGCTCTGTAACTGTTTTACATAGTGATGCTGCATTTTCTAGCTTGTGGGTGATCTGATGTTCCCTTTATTGGTTGAAGAGTGAAGTATGAGTAGGCCTCTGATTTTTTTGTGGCTGGGGTAAGTGGATGTTATTCCTTAAATGCCATTTTTATAGCGAGTTTTTCCTTCAGTTCATATGAATTCAGTGAAAGGTGGCTCTGAGATGAACTTTTTTTTTTTTTAACATTTTATTTATTCATTTGAGAGAGAGAGTACAAGCAGGGGGAGAGGCAGACGGAGAGAGAGAAGCAAACGCCCTGCTGAGCTGGGAGCCTGACATGGGGCTCGAGCCCAGGACCTGGAGATCATGCCCTGAGCCGAAGGCAGACGCTTAACCATCTGAGCCACCCAGGCACCCCAAGAGGTGAACGTTTTTATACACACTATTTGTGTTCCTTTCGGCTCTGCTTCCTTAGGTGGGTGTACATTACGAACTGACTGAGGAAGAGAAATTCTACCGGAATGCTTTAACTCGGATGCCTGATGGCCCTGTTGCCCTGGAAGAGTCCTACTCTGCGGTCATGGGCATTGTGACTGAGGTCGAGCAGTATGTCAAGGTGAGAAGCTCCCTGTCTCATTCAGATATGCTATAGAGTCTATTTTAGATGTAGTGAGTATGTGGTCTGATGAACATAGGTGCTAAAATCTATGTAATACATATATAATATACGTTAGATAACAATTTTTTTTTTTTAAGATTTTATTTATTTATTTGACAAAGAGAGACACAAGCAGGGGGAGTGGGAGAGGGAGAAGCAGGCTTCCCTCAGAGCGGGCAGCCTGATGCGAGGCTCGATCCCAGGACCCTGGGATCATGACCTGAGCCGAAGGCAGACGCTTAACAACTGAGCCACCCAGGCACCCAACACTTGTTAATTTTACTTTTTTTATTTATTTATTTTTTTATAAAGATTTTTATTTATTTATTTGAGAGAGAATGAGAGACAGAGAGCATGAGAGGGAGGAGGGTCAGAGGGAGAAGCAGACTCCTTGCTGAGCCAGGAGCCCGATGCGGGACTCGATCCCAGGACCCTGGGATCATGACCTGAGCCGAAGACAGACGCTTAACAACTGAGCCACCCAGGCACCCAACACTTGTTAATTTTATTTATTTATTTATTTATTTATTTATTTATTTTATTATTATTTTTTTTTAACACTTGTTAATTTTAAAACGAACAGTGAACAGTAGAAAAAAATCTTATGGGATATTAACTCATCTCAGAGAGCAGTAAATTTTATTCTTTTTTAATATGAAAATTCTGAGAATTTGAAGTGAATTTTTCTAGCAATGTTGAAAGAAAGTGAGTCTTTTTAATGAAATATGAACCTAATATGTATGAATGTTCTGCAGAGTTAAAGGTCTAGCTGTGCTACTTGACCGTGCTCTTCATTTGCAGGTTTGGCTTCAGTATCAGTGCCTATGGGACATGCAAGCTGAGAACATCTACAACAGACTGGGGGAAGATCTCAACAAATGGCAGGCTCTCCTGGTTCAAATAAGGAAGGCCAGAGGCACTTTTGACAATGCAGAAACCAAGAAAGAGTTTGGGCCGGTGGTTATAGATTACGGCAAGGTGAGCTCGCCTGTGTTGTCAGAGGGGTGGGGTGGGGGTGGCTGGCTCTCCAGGCGGCATCCGTGTGGGATGAGGATGCAGCTGAAGCGCGAAGGAACTGACGACTGTTGTCGTGGGCACATTCACCTGCAGGTTCAGTCTAAGGTGAACTTGAAGTACGACTCTTGGCATAAGGAAGTTCTCAGCAAGTTTGGGCAGATGCTCGGCTCAAACATGACGGAATTCCATTCCCAGATCTCCAAGGTGAGGGGGCAGGATCCTGGCAGCCTAACAAGTCTGGTAGGTAGCGAGGTAAGCCTTGGCTCCGTGTTAACTTTCTGTGCTCTCTGAACAGTCCCGCCAGGAGTTGGAGCAGCACTCGGTGGACACGGCCAGCACCTCCGATGCAGTGACCTTCATCACCTACGTGCAGTCTTTGAAACGAAAGATAAAACAGTTTGAAAAACAAGTTGAGGTGAGCTCCGTGAATAGTTGAGATTCTCACCGTCAGCTCTCTAGGCACTTCGAGTTAGGTCCGTACAGCCCACACGCCGTCTCGCTCATACCCACCTGCTGAGCTGGTTCCAACGCAGACCCGGTGTCCTGAGGGTCTGCCCTTTAAACAGCTCTGCAGGTGATTCCTAAGTGCATCGAGGTTTGAGAACAACTGTGTCTTGCCTTCTGCATCTTGTACGTTAGCTGTTGATGGGTGAGTCACACGTGCACTTGTTTTTGTGCACTTGGAAGGGGCTGGAGTGCAGCCGCAGCACGCTCTCCATCCTCCCCAGGCCGCTCGGGCGCAGCCGGGTTTGGGGACGAGCCAGCCGCCGCCGGCTCGGGGCCTGCTGCCTCCCGGGCGCCGCGTTCTCCGGGTGGAAGACTTCTGGAGAAGAGCAAACGTACTGATGTTGTGTGTTCTAGAGCCGCGGAGGGTCTTCCTTTGACGTGGGAATCTGACGATAGTTTCTAATGTGAAAGAAAACGAACCTGTGTTTTTTACTCTCAAAGCTCTACCGCAATGGTCAGCGCTTGCTGGAAAAGCAGAGGTTCCAGTTCCCGCCCTCCTGGCTCTACATCGACAACATAGAGGGCGAGTGGGGGGCCTTCAACGACATCATGCGGCGGAAGGACTCTGCCATCCAGCAGCAGGTGGCAAACCTGCAGATGAAGATCGTACAGGAGGACCGGGCGGTGGAGAGCCGCACCACGGACCTGCTGGCAGACTGGGAGAAAACCAAGCCCGTCACGGTGAGCCGTGCCCGCAGCCTCTCCAGAACCCACAGCACCAT
Source organism: Neomonachus schauinslandi (assembly GCF_002201575.2). Classification (NCBI taxonomy): domain Eukaryota; kingdom Metazoa; phylum Chordata; class Mammalia; order Carnivora; family Phocidae; genus Neomonachus; species Neomonachus schauinslandi. The sequence continues at coordinate 3,239,506 of NC_058411.1, read as the reverse complement.
TTGGTGTCCTTTCTCCCACACTGAAGGCTTTGCTCTGGCTTAGCGCTCCAATAATGAGGGCTTTCCTTTTTGTAATTAAAACAACACTTGCACGTTGTATATTTGAAAAGTAAAAGCCAACTTAGAGCTTTTTTTACCTAGAACCGCCCATGACGATCATTTAAGTCAGGTGGTTTTAAAAATTAAAGCTTTTCTTTCTTAAGTTATTCTCTTACTTAGGCATACTCAAAAATTAGAATTTAATTTCTCACAGACACAGGCCGAGCCTCACGTAGCCACTGCCTCGCTCTGGGCTGTGGGAGGCAGGCCCCGCCATCCCCGTCGTGGTAGATAGTGGTAGTTACTTCTGTACCCAGCACCTGCCACCGTCAGTCCTCTTGGTTCGTTCAAGTACTTGTTGAGCACCGACTGTGTTCTGGGCAGTGAACAGGAGGGACACTCCAGTGGGAGAGACAGGTGAAAAACGAGCGAGGAAAACCTGTATTTGAGTCAGATGGGGATCGGTGCCGTGGGGAAGGGCGAGGGCCAGGTGGACAAGGGGTGTCGGTGGGTGCTGCCTTGCACGGAGGGTGGCGTCTGAGTGGCAAGTCACGCAGATGGCAGGAAAGGGGGTTCAGGCAGAGGCAACAGCGCGTGCAGGGCTCAAGCACATACGGAACTGCGTACCTGGTTTCCTGGGGCGGAATTCAGTCTGATTTGCTTAGACATATAAACTAAGTATAGACAGGAAAGAAGAGGGGAAGATGGTTAGGATGCTCGGAATGTTGATCTGGTTTTCCGGTTTGGGGTGTCAGTGTTCCATAGCAGGCCTGGTGGCAGATCTAGCTTCCCACCTACTCTATAGAGCTATGTCCTATCTCAGCCCTGTCTGTGCTGGTGGTCCTAAAGTTCCTACTTTGTGTTTAATTCTGGTTCGAGGGCCCCTATTTAAGAAGATCTTTGCTTTCACAAATGCCAATACCGTAGCTTTTGCAGAATGCTAGCTGTAGCAGGGGAGTCAGTATTCCTCAATAGGCAAGATTCTGTTCACCAAAATTTGAATATTTTTTATTACCATTTTTTGCTAGTAACGTGTCAGTTTAAATTTTCGATGATATTTTATATAGTCATTCTCCGATTATTAAAGAGTCAGCAAATCGGAGTTTAATGCTCAACTAGAAGCCATTTCACTGAGGACCGCTTGATTTCTCATCCTTCTCCCGGTCACTGATGTAATAGCTGTGTGCCTCAGGAAGGGCATGGCTGGCAGCCCCCGAGAGCCATGTCCCCTCGGATCAGGAGTGGCCTGCTCCAGGCCCCCGTCTGTCCTGACTCTTCTCTTCCAGTCTCCCAAGGCACTTAGTGAGACAGTGGCTAAATGGAAAGATGCTCCACCTTTCTTGTTTCTTTTTTTCTTTCTTTTTTAAAATATTTATTTAAGTAATCTCTACACTCATCTTAGGGCTCGAATTCACGACCCTGAGATCAAGAGTTGCACGTTCTTCTGACTGAGCCAGCCAGGCGTCCCGGTGCTCCACTTTTCTTATTCATGTTTTATTTATGTCGAATACAGAAGTAAAAGTTACATTCGGTAATGTACACGAATCATGAGTGTACGTCTTGCTGAAGATGTACATATTTGGAGACATGTTTAAGGAATCACAAATTTCCAGACTTCCCACAGGCTCTCCCCACCATTTCAGGGCCCAAGCATTCATCTGTCCTGAGACCTAGCTCTGCAATTCTGCACTTTGATTGCTTGCAGGGCAATCTTCGCCCGGAGGAGGCGCTTCAGGCTCTCACCATATATGAAGGAAAATTTGGCAGGCTGAAGGATGACCGAGAGAAGTGTGCAAAGGCCAAGGAGGCACTGGAATTGACAGACACAGGACTTCTCAGCGGCAGTGAAGAGCGCGTCCAGGTACGGACTGCAGGAGATGGGGGTGTGGCTTCTCATCCTGGCTCTGCCCTTGACCAGGGCCGTCTCAGGGGCCTTGCTAGACCTGCAGTGGTTTCTGCATCTAGAGGCTCACTGCTCCACTGTCGTAATCACAGGTGGCCTTAGAAGAACTACAGGATCTTAAAGGCGTTTGGTCAGAACTTTCCAAGGTCTGGGAGCAGATTGATCAGATGAAGGAGCAGCCGTGGGTTTCCGTCCAGCCTCGAAAGGTATACCTGGTTAAAGCAGATGTTATGTATACCATCATATGTTGAGAGTTGTAGACTTCACTTAGAAGCTCTGCAATCTACTGTGAGCTCACAGAATGTCACAGGATGGTCATTTACAGTATTCATTTGGACTGATGTAAAATGTGCTTTAAAACCATTTTTAAAAAAAGATTCACTTATTTATTTGAGAGAGAAAGATGGAGCAGGGGGAGGGGCAGAGGGAAAGGGAGAAGGAGAGAAGCAGACTCCCCGGTCAGCACGGAGCCTGACTCGGGGCTCGATCTGACGACCCTGAGACACTGACCTGAGCCGAATCAAGAGTTGGACGCTTAACTGACTACTCCACCCCTTAAAAGCATTTTTAAAGATATTTCACCATTTAAAGGAGGTACTGGCAAACTAAATATCACCTTGTGTTTCTCTCAACAGCTTCGACAAAATTTAGATGGCCTCCTGAACCAGCTGAAAAACTTCCCTGCCCGATTACGGCAGTACGCATCCTATGAGTTTGTCCAGAGGCTTCTGAAGGGTTACCTGAAGGTAGTGAGTCGGTGCTGGGGTCCTGGGTGTCTGTTAGGAACATAGCTGCACAGGTAATTTTGCTTACTCTCTCCACAGATAAACATGCTGGTGATTGAACTAAAGTCCGAGGCACTCAAAGATCGCCACTGGAAGCAGTTGATGAAAAGGCTTCATGTTAATTGGGTTGTTTCTGAGCTAACCCTTGGTCAAATCTGGGATGTTGACTTGCAGAAAAATGAAGCTGTTGTCAAGGATGTGCTGCTTGTGGCACAAGGGGAGATGGCTTTGGAAGAATTTTTGAAGCAGGTGAGTAATAGACCGATAGCCCTTTTTATGTCACATTTCCATCTGTGATGTAGGTTTATTTTTTTTTTTAAAGATTTTATTTATTCATTTGTGAGAGAGAGAATGAGAGAGAGCACATGAGAGGGGGGAGGGTCAGAGGGAGAAGCAGACTCCCTGCCGAGCAGGGAGCCCGATGCGGGACTCGATCCCGGGACTCCAGGATCATGACCTGAGCCGAAGGCAGTCGCTCAACCAACTGAGCCACCCACGCGCCCCATGTGACGTAGGTTTGAGCTGTGTGAAAACAGCTGCGTCTGTGGCCCGTTTGTCCCCAGAACACTTGCTCGCTTGTAGAGCTGGTGAATGCCCACATATTGATAACATCCCTCCTTTCGGTTTTATTTCAGATAAGAGAGGTATGGAATACTTACGAGTTAGACCTGGTTAACTATCAGAACAAGTGTCGCTTGATCCGAGGCTGGGATGACCTCTTCAACAAGGTCAAAGAGCACATCAACAGCGTCTCGGCCATGAAGCTGTCTCCGTATTACAAGGTACCATTGTTGGGGAAGCCTTCCCTCTCTTATCGAGCGTTCTGCACTTTCTCTGTAATATCTTTTGACTGGCAGTTATCAGAAGCCTGCTTTTTAAAGTTGAGTCAAATAAGTTGACATAATTTGTATTTTTTTAGTAAGCTTTGGCATATCTATGAGTGAAAACTTTAGCAGCTGGGCTCTGCTTTCCATCTATCCACTAGGTTTTCGAAGAAGATGCCCTGAGCTGGGAAGACAAGCTGAATCGGATCATGGCTCTCTTTGACGTGTGGATCGATGTGCAGAGGCGGTGGGTCTACCTGGAAGGCATCTTCACGGGCAGTGCGGATATCAAGCACCTGCTGCCAGTGGAAACCCAGCGGTTCCAGAGGTACGACCTCTAGCCGGGGGCAGGAGAGCCGAGTCATAGATATGCTGGTAACCACTCTTCACATAAAAGCTAACAATGGTTTCGATTTGATTTGTAGTATCAGCACGGAGTTTTTGGCTCTGATGAAAAAAGTATCCAAGTCTCCCCTTGTTATGGATGTTCTGAACATCCAAGGGGTACAGAGGTCTCTGGAGAGATTGGCAGACCTGCTAGGAAAGATCCAGAAAGCATTGGGAGAATACCTAGAAAGAGAGCGATCATCTTTCCCCAGGTAATATGCTTGCTTTGACTTGCACAGAAGTGAAGTTCAATTTCAAGAGCCCTCTGCTGTCCCTTCTGCGTCTGCATGTTGGTCACTTCGACATCAAGAGTTTTGTTACCAAGAATCCATTTAATGAGTATTATTCCCTTTTCGTGCGTTTTTTCCTAATTATAATGAATAAGCCTTTATTTTCTTCCTTGCATTTGTTTATGAAGCTTCACTGAAACTAATATCCACCCTTCCAGGCAGCTCACACCTCTTAAAAATTTAGCTCTGATTATTTTCCAAGTGGCATTTCTTCCTCTCTGAATAGTTAGCTTACTGTAAATCGAACAGGCTTTTAAAAAATAAGTCCATGAAAAAAAAAATAAGTCCATGAAGTAAGGTGAATGACATAAAACCCATGGAATTCCTTTTCAGTAACTTGTTAGATAAATATGTATCTTCTGCTCAGGGCTGGAAGAAATTTGGATGTGATCTCTGTTCAGACTGGAGATTGTCCACCACCATCCAAATCCGGCTTCCCTTCCCACAATTTGAAGTTATGTGTTAAATGACTATTTACGTATGTATAACATTTTAGCAACTTGAATGCTATTTTAATTTTAGGTTCTATTTTGTGGGTGATGAAGATTTGCTTGAAATTATTGGAAACAGTAAGAACGTAGCTAAGTTACAGAAACATTTCAAGAAAATGTTTGCTGGAGTTTCGAGCATCATCCTGAACGAGGATAACTCTGTTGTCTTGGGCATTTCATCCCGTGAAGGAGAGGAGGTAGTTGAATGTATGATTGTAACTAACAGTGCTTCTCTCTTGTCTTTGCACATCTTCATTCTTAAATTGTATTTATTTCAGGTTATGTTTAAAACTCCCGTGTCAATTACCGAACATCCCAAAATCAACGAGTGGCTCACACTGGTAGAAAAGGAGATGAGAGTCACACTGGCTAAACTTCTTGCTGAGTCTGTTACAGAAGTTGAGATTTTTGGTAAAGCAACTTCAATTGACCCAAATACGTACATCACTTGGATTGATAAGTACCAGGTAATGTGTGGCAGAAGTGGGCCAGCATGAAGGCGGGTGCACCAGCTGGTGTCCGAAACGATCCTTTGGCTCTTGTGTCTTGTGTCGTTCAGGCCCAGCTTGTGGTTCTCTCAGCCCAGATCGCCTGGTCTGAAAATGTGGAGACCGCTCTGAGCAGCATCGGGGGAAGCGGTGACGCGGCGCCCCTGCACTCCGTGCTGAGCAACGTGGAGGTCACCCTCAACGTGCTGGCCGACTCCGTCCTCATGGAGCAGCCGCCGCTGCGCAGACGGAAGCTGGAGCACTTGGTTAGTCCCGTGCCTGACTCATTCCTCAACGGTCAGGCTCTTGTGCCTTCAGCCCAAGCAGTTAAAGGAAATCGTGCTTGGAATATACTCTGGTGTCAGGGAGAGAAGGAGGTGGCGAATTGATGTAGTCTGGCGGGGGAGCGGGGTGGAGGGTATTTGCTCTCTGTTCCTGTTGACAGGTGACCCTGCCGGAGCAGGGAGCTTCGTGTACACATCCTAGTAAACAGGAAGTGATAAGCTTAGATCAGGGTTTTCCGCTCTGGCTCCTCATCCCTTCCCAAAGCAGCGCCCAGGGTGTGGCGCCGGGAGACCTGGGTGAGCCAGGGCGTGTGCTGCGCCCGGCCCACGGGGCCCAGGCTGTGAGGACGGAGACACGTGTCCTGCTAGTTGCAGAGCTTTCACTTAAAGTAGTTTTGTTTGTCGGTTGTTTGGTCTTGCTGCAGCTCTTGATTCTGTGTAATTTCATTATGTGAATAACAGTTCTGTTGTTTTAAAAATAAATTGGCATTTTGGAACATTTACTAAAAGCCACTGTAACTGGATCTTGCATCTCAAAAGTCTACTAAATGATCCCATCCCCAGGAAAGGCACCGTACTTCTCCAGTTTATGATAAACTCTTTAACTCTTTGTTCAGATTACAGAGCTGGTTCACCAGAGGGATGTGACGCGGTCCTTGATCAAAAGCAAGATTGACAACGCTAAATCTTTCGAATGGCTCAGCCAGATGCGCTTTTACTTTGACCCTAAGCAAACTGACGTGCTACAGCAGCTGTCGATCCAAATGGCAAATGCCAAATTTAACTACGGCTTTGAGTACCTGGGCGTTCAGGACAAGCTGGTGCAGACCCCCCTCACCGATCGCTGCTATTTGACCATGACTCAAGCCTTAGAGGCCAGGCTGGGGGGGTCGCCGTTTGGTAAGTTACTGCACAGACCTGGACAGATGGAGACCAAGAGTAAGCATAATTTGTAAAGATTAGACTAGTGATTTTAAAGATACTTCTTAATTACATAGCCGGTACGTTCTAGAATCTTAGATATGTTTGCAGTTATTACATCTCCTTTGATTTTGTAAATGAATTGTGTAAAGCTGAAGATCCTTCCCCGTGGACTCAAGTACTCAGTCATGTTTCTTCAAATGACAGGGCCGGCCGGGACTGGGAAGACAGAGTCGGTCAAAGCTCTTGGCCATCAACTTGGACGCTTTGTTTTAGTTTTCAACTGCGATGAAACCTTTGATTTCCAGGTGAGAAGTTTTCTGAATCCGCCTGAAACGTAATGGCCTGAGAGGCCAGTTGGGGAGTGCCACACCTGGACCGCTCTCTAGGCTGTTGGCCTTATAGCTCGGCGTGGCCCGTCTGCCCTGCTGAGGACCGGGATGGTGTGACTCTGAGGGAGGGGTCCAGCGTGTGTGCTCTGGCATTGACTTGGGCTGCACGTTCCTGGAAGAAATGGTTAGTGCCTATGTGTGGGAGTAAACAACCGTAACCAACGAGATTTTCCTAATCAACAAAAGGTGATAGAATAAAAAGAACAGCTTTCTCGTTAGGATTTTGTTGGCACAGGAGAGGGAGAGGTGCGAATCGCCGCAGGCGTGCGCTGACAGTCACTGTCGTTGGAGATGGGCCTGCTGTGTGTGGGCCCCGGGCCCCGCGCCGCCCATGTCGGCCCTGTGTCCCCTCGAGGGCAGCAGATGGGGGGCCCGGGCCAGCATCGAGGCCACAGAGCCAGCCCTGAGATGCCTCCTTTGCTCTGGTTTCAGGCGATGGGGCGCATCTTCGTGGGGCTCTGCCAGGTGGGCGCGTGGGGCTGCTTCGACGAGTTCAACCGCCTGGAGGAGCGGATGTTGTCAGCCGTGTCGCAGCAGGTGCAGTGCATTCAGGAGGCGCTGCGCGAGCACTCCAACCCCAGCTGTGACAAGAGTGAGACTTCCTTCTTCTCTGCAAGTTCCTTAGCGACTGCGGAGGGAAAGCCCATGGGGCTGGGTTCCGTTTTGCCACCCTCAATTAGAATGGAACTTCGGTCCTGGGACTCGCTGCCGCAGACGGTGGCGAGAGCCGGGATGTTGGAGCTTGGGTAGTCGGCGCTGCTCAGGCCAGAGCAGTCCACACCCTGGCTGTCCTTCCCGGGTGGACGAGGGTCTGCTCCCTCCCACAGCCTCTGCCTGCAGCAAGTGTCGGGCCAGTGTGGGCCCCCCTGCCCCCGTCCTCCCCCTGCGTGCCCACAGACCAGCCTTCTTCCAGGGGGCTTTGGGGACGCGCCCTCTGTCACTGCAGTAGGACCTGTTCTGAGGGGCTCTGAGGGCACCTTCCCCTGCTTTGTTCTGTACAAAGCCAGGCGCGCCCAGGGGGCAGGGCGGGTGCTGGAGGAAGTAAGGCACCGGTGGCCAGCCTTTCACGGGCGCAGTTAACTTTTGGTGTTGCTTCCGTTCTGCAGTAATAGGAACTTGTCTTACCGAAGGACTGGCAGAGCTCTCGGTGAAACAAGGGGGGTGTCAGAGAAAGCACTGTGTGCTCGGGGTTCTGTACCGAGTAAAGGGGTCAAGTGTGGGTGGTAGTGGTTGATCCCAGGAAAAGGCAGTCGTCAGGGTCTGAGCCACTCAGTTGTGTCACATGGATTGATTTTCATTTCTGCAACTACTGTTGGCCTGCATTTCTATCCTCACGTTGACCTTGTGACACAATAATGCGCAAGCAGAGTATGCACTTCCTGCGCCTTGTGACTTTGTTCCATGTTCAGGTGGCTTTCATGTAGGTGAGGTGTGCACAGCTAGGTCTGCCAGGCAGGGTGGCATGCCAGTAGGAGGGCCAGAGAGCGGCTCCCCTGCAGCCCTGGGCTTTGGGCTTTAGAGGCTGGTGGGGAAACGGGTGCTTTGTCTGTGATTTTAGGGAGATTTTACCCTGGTTTTAAACATTGCGAATCTTAACACCATTCTCTGATTTTCAGCTTCCGCCCCCATTACTTGTGAGCTGCTCAACAAGCAAGTGAAGGTGAGCCCAGACATGGCCATCTTCATCACCATGAACCCTGGCTATGCAGGCAGGTCCAACCTTCCCGACAACCTCAAGAAGCTATTCCGGAGCTTGGCCATGACCAAGCCTGACCGGCAGCTCATCGCCCAGGTCATGCTGTACTCGCAGGGCTTCCGCACTGCTGAGGTCCTCGCCAACAAAATCGTCCCATTCTTCAAGTGAGTGCCCCAGAGTTATCCCTGACCGTGTGCCTAGCATGTGTGAGATATGCCACCTAAGGTTCATCTCTAATCATGGCACAGCTTTCCAAGTGTCTGTGTCTGATTTCTTGACTCTCTGGCTGCCTGGAGCGTGCTGTTGTAAGGCAAACGCTTTCTCTTTCAGACTATGTGATGAGCAGCTCTCTTCTCAAAGCCATTATGACTTTGGTCTCCGAGCTTTGAAGAGTGTGCTGGTAAGTGCAGGAAATGTGAAGAGAGAGAGAATTCAGAAGATAAAGAGGGAGAAAGAAGAACGAGGGGAAGCAGTTGATGAAGGAGAAATTGCAGAAAATTTACCTGAACAAGAGGTTTGTACACATGTTCTTTTAATCACTCACACCTTAAACACTAATTTTTTTTTTAAAGATTTATTTATTTGAGAAAGAGTGCACGTGAGCAGGGGGAGGGGCAGAGGAGAGAGGCGGGCAGAGAAGCAGACTCCCCACTGAGCGTGGAGCCTGACGTGGGCTTGGTCCCAGGGTCCAGATCATGATCTGAGCCAAAACCAAGAGTCAGAGGCTTAACTGACTGAGTCACCCAGAGACCCCTAAACACTAATATTTAAATTGGCGTCTTTAACATCTAAGCCATGGCTTGAAAGTCCCCGTTGCGATTCACACGTCCTGGGATGGATGGGTCGAAGACGCTATATTTGCACAGTGAACTGAGTCACTAACAGCCGCGTCTTCCTTACGTACCTTCTGGGGATACAGCAGTGGCCGTGCGAGCTGGGCTCCCTCCACCAACCCCCAAGCTCTGCTCAGAGCTCGTCTCCCTTCTCACCATTAGATTCTGATCCAGAGTGTCTGTGAGACTATGGTGCCCAAGCTGGTGGCAGAAGACATCCCGCTGCTCTTCAGCCTCCTGTCAGACGTGTTCCCCGGGGTCCAGTACCACCGGGGCGAAATGACCGCGCTTCGAGAAGAGCTGAAGAAGGTGTGCCAGGAGATGTACCTGACGTACGGAGACGGAGAAGAAGTCGGCGGGATGTGGGTTGAAAAGGTAACCGGGCTTGGCCCTGCTGGCTGCTCTGGGCGGTCATGGTAGGCGGGGGCCCCGGGAAGGAGCCACGTTGGAGAGAACTCGCACCATGAGGGCCGGGGAGGCACAGCGTCGTCTGTATGGAGATTTGACCCAAGGCTTTCCTTCTTAACTTAAAGACATAACATTTTACCTGAAAATTTCCCGTTTCTGGTGTAGTTCATTCTCTGAGAATGCTGACTGATACATAATTGTTATGGGAAGTATTTACGCCAGTACAATTTCTAGTACGAGTCCTTCCAGCTCATGGGTTAACAACGTAAATCTGCCAGTCAGCGCGTGGTTTACATTCTGTGTTGGGTTCTTTTCTTTCCTTTCTCTGGGAGCCTAAGAAGCATACTGTCACACGGCTGCATGCTGAGCCTGAGCAGTACCAGCCCCGGTCGCACAAATGGCTCATCCATGAGTCTCCACCTCTTTAAAGGGGATCTTATGTGCCTCTTTTGAGGCAGCTTGGTAGGCATCCCCTGTTCCACTGGCTTCCAGCCAAAGAACTCCCCACGGTTTAGTTAAAACTCTTCTTGAAATATTTTTTGTAGATGTGGCCCATGTAACTTTAAAAGTTCCAGGTAGTACTTGCCTTTAGGAATTCAGAGCACCTCTCTTGTATCTGCTGCCATGAGGATGGGCTGGAGAACCTTGTTCTTTCTCTGGACTGGTTATGATGTGGTCTCTTTGGCCTGGCAGGTCCTCCAGCTCTATCAGATCACCCAGATCAACCATGGCCTAATGATGGTGGGGCCCTCGGGAAGCGGGAAGAGCATGGCTTGGCGCGTGCTCCTAAAGGCTTTGGAGAGGCTCGAGGGTGTAGAGGGCGTGGCCCACATCATTGACCCTAAGGCCATCAGCAAAGACCACCTTTATGGAACCCTGGACCCCAACACCAGGGAATGGACGGATGGGCTGTTCACACACGTCCTTAGAAAGTGAGTTCACCTTGATTCCAGCAAGTGGGACCTGGGTGCTCTGTCCTTATATTAACGGTGTGTGTTACTTTTTTAGCCAAAACTAAATGATGTAAATGTCCCTGCAGAAACTGTGTAGGGTGAGCATTTCTAATCTCAAGTTGGTCAATAGATGTTTCAAAACCTGTCCAAACCAGGATCATAGACAACGTGAGAGGTGAGCTACAGAAGCGCCAGTGGATTGTGTTCGATGGTGACGTGGACCCCGAGTGGGTGGAGAACTTGAACTCGGTGCTGGACGACAACAAGCTTCTGACTCTGCCAAATGGCGAGCGCCTCAGCCTTCCGCCCAATGTAAGTGGCCTTCTTTGGGGTGTCAAAGCAGATATCCTGTGCGCTAGCAGAGTGCTGCTCTGGAGGTGAAGCTCCGGGTTCTGTAGTAGCAGTCAGCCATGTAAATAGTTTTCAGAGTTGATGGAATCTCCTTGTACTAGATTTTTCTATTGCTGTGGCAAGTGAGAAATATTTCCATAGGACTAATAACTTTCTGCTGTTTGCTGAATGTTAAGCACACTCCAAAATTCCTAATTAACACTTTTAACTGAACATTATGGGGTTGTTGTTAGGATTTCTGAAGTTATCATGTATCTGGGAAGCAGCAAAATTAGTAATTTAGATATGGAAGCTTTCAAGACTGTCCCTTAGAAATGAGCATTTGGTGCAGGTCCTGGACACACCACCAGATAGGTAAGAAAACATGGGTGGGCCTGGCAAGGAGTTGCATTCTACTGAAGGTCCAGCAGGAAAAAACCAGACCAAACCCCTGCTGTCCTGGGGCACACAGTCTGATACGGAGGACTGAAAAACAAGGGAAACAGTGTTAAGTGGTAAGGAAAAGAGCTGGAAGTGAGTGGTGGCCGTTGGCAAGATCTGGAGGACGCACCGTCAGGGAGGGCGATGTGGAGGCATCACCGAGAAGTGTTTGTAGAGATCGAGGCAGGTGAGGGAGCCAGTCTGTGGGCCTCCAGGCGTTCCAGTTCCAGGTGAAGGGGCAGAGAAGAGGGGGCTTGGTCAGAGGTGCGAGGAGCAAGGGGGGAAAAGGTGGGTGAGACCAGGGAGGAAGGGGGCCAGTCAGGTTGGGCTGGGGTCACTGTGAGGACTGGCACCCGCCCACTGGGTGAGTTGGGAGCCATGGGAGGGTCTGGATCAGATCCCTCTGGCTGTTGGGTGCAGAGTAATCGCAGAGGGCAGAGTGGGAGCTGAGCGGTAGCCCAGGCACAGCCGGGGGTGTGCGCCAGAGGAGTTGGCAACGGGGGCTGCTGAGTTTTGGTGTAATTTAAAGCTCGTGCTGGTGGGAGTCGCCGAGGGGCCAGAGGTGGGCGTGAGACAAAGGACGAATCATTTTGCATGAGCAGCTGGTGAATGTGAACCTTTGGGCCAGCAGTGGTGGCTGTCATCACGTCAGAAACCAAGCCAGGGGTGCCTAGTGCCGCTCAGGAAATGTGCACTTGGACTTATGTCTTGTTTGACTTGTCGGGTCTTTCTGTTATGGCTTGTTATCCAGTAGATCCTAACCATCGTTGGAAAGAGATTGCTCTCCCGGGAGGCAGGCTAGCCCTGAAGTTAAGGCTCGGGAATCAGACCATCTGGTTTGAATCTCAGCCCCATTTACCAGCAGCGGGACCCGAGTGAGGTACCCAGCCCCGTCTGTGAAACAGAGTCACGTGCCTGCCTCAGGGGATCCGTGTGAGGGTTCGTGGGTTCAGGCGGGGAGTATGGCAGCCACACCCAGCTTGGGGTAAGGCTGGTGCACGTTTGCTGCCGATGCCCCCTCCGAGGCAGCTGTTTCTTCTCTCCACCGAGAGCTTATCTTGAGGGCTCACCTGCTCTTCTCCCAGCACACGTGTTTCCTACCCAGATTCTTCTTCTTTTTTTTTTTTTTTTAAGATTTGTTTATCGTAGGGGCACCTGGGTGGCTCAGTGGTTAGGCGTCTGCCTTCGGCTCAGGTCCTGATCCCAGGGTCCTAGGATGGAGCCCCTCATTGGGCTCCCTGCTCCACGGGGAGTCTGCTTCTCCCTCTCCTACTCCACGTGCTTGTGTTCCCTCTCTCGCTGTGTCTCTCTGTCAGATAAATAAATCTTTAAAAAAAAAAAAGGATTGGGGCGCCTGGGTGGCTCAGTTGGTTAAGCGACTGCCTTCGGCTCGGGTCATGATCCTGGAGTCCCGGGATCGAGTCCCGCATCGGGCTCCCTGCTCGGCAGGGAGTCTGCTTCTCCCTCTGACCCTCCTCCCTCTCATGCTCTCTGTCTCTCATTCTCTTTCTCAAATAAATAAATAAAATCTTTAAAAAAAATAAAAATAAAAATAAAATAAAAATAAAAAAAATAAAAAAAAAAAAGGATTTATTTATTTTAGAGAGCGTACATGAACTCACATGTGCAAGCGGAGGGCAGAGGGAGAGTCGATCTGAAGCAGACTCCAGACTGAGCGTGGAGCCATATGTGGGGCTTGATCTCACGACCCTGAGATGATGACCTGAGCCGAGACCAAGAGTCAGACGCTCAACTGACCGAGCCCCCCAGGCGCCCCTCCTACCCAGATTCTTGTGGAGGAGCAGCTGGTGGATGTTGTAGTGAAGACAGTCATAGATGTTTTCACTTTTAAACTAAGTGCAGAAAATTCTAATTGACCTTTCATTGTGTATGTAGGTAAAATTATTTTAACATCTGAGTTTCTACCAAACCCGCGCCATTAAATACGCTGTGTATTTTCTTTCAAGGTGCGAATAATGTTTGAAGTGCAGGACTTGAAATACGCCACGCTGGCCACAGTGTCGCGCTGCGGCATGGTCTGGTTTAGTGAGGACGTGCTCAGCACAGACATGATCTTCAACAACTTCCTGGCCAGGCTGCGCAGCATCCCCCTGGACGAAGGGGAGGACGAGGCCCAGCGCCGGCGCAAGGGCAAAGAGGACGAGGGGGAGGAGGCTGCTTCCCCAATGCTGCAGGTACAAGGGCCGTCAGCGCTCTGCCCAGTACGGCCACAGATCTGCCTCCGGGAGGGCTGGGACTTCACATGCAGTGAGATCGGGCATTCCGCCCCCGAGGGTCTGGAAGCCAAGGGAGCCGTGGTACTCTTTCCTGGGTGGTCACTGTTGAAGCAGGGCACTCGAGGGAGGTTTGCATAATCAGTGCTGTCTTAAACCAGCTCCTATGGAAGCAGTCTCAGCTGCCTCAGTGAAGACATGTTTGGGAAATTTTAAAGAATTCTTTCGGTTATCCGACTTTTCTCTGCGAATTGATGAAACACTGCCTTTTTGCATTTCAGTGGTGAAAGCCAGTGTTCCCAGAAAATGTGATTTTTGAGAACTACCAAGATAAAGGAATAAGGATTGGTCACTGAAGCTTATCCAAAAAACATTTTTTTTGCGGGTCACATGATCCTCTCCTGGGCTTAAGTGAGAATACATGAAAGTCTCTGGGCTTTCTGAAATGATAGTTAAGTATCATTTACTGCCTCTTGCAGATCCAAAGGGATGCAGCCACAATCATGCAGCCATATTTCACCTCCAACGGCCTGGTCACCAAGGCCCTGGAGCATGCCTTCAAGCTGGAGCACATCATGGACCTGACCCGCCTCCGCTGCCTGGGCTCACTCTTCTCCATGCTGCACCAGGCCTGCCGGAACGTGGCCCAGTACAACGCCAACCACCCCGACTTCCCCATGCAGATCGAGCAGCTGGAGCGCTACATTCAGGTCAGGGGCTGCACGCGTCACAGGAGAGCAGGGCTCCACCAGGGCCGTGCATGCATGACCTCTGTCGTGAGCCTCCCGAAACTGTATGCCCGCTTGGGTGTGTTCTCTTGGAAGGGAACCACTCTCTTCAAGGTGAACATTGCTATGAATGTCTTTATTGTTGAAATTTTATTTTGTTTACTCATTCAATAGCGGTATCTGGTTTATGCCATACTCTGGTCCTTGTCTGGAGACAGTCGGCTGAAAATGAGAGCAGAGCTGGGTGAATACATCCGAAGAATCACAACAGTGCCACTGCCCGCTGCACCCAACATACCCATCATCGATTACGAAGTAAGTGCAGGGAGGGCGTGGCCTTCTTCCCCTTGATCTCGCCACGTTGGTTTAACTCCTGGAGCCACCTCACCGTGAGCTTGGCTTACTCTTTCCGGTTCATAAAAGGATTCTGACTTCTGTTTTATGTGGTATAAAAGGAAAGCAGATGTGAACGTGCAAGTTGTGATTTGTGTGAAAGCAAGCAAGTCTCTAAGTGAGGAGGTGTGGGGGTCCCCAAGTGAGCTGCGCCCCTTCTCTGGGTGTAGGTGTCCATCAGCGGAGAGTGGTCGCCGTGGCAGGCCAAGGTGCCTCAGATTGAAGTGGAGACACACAAGGTGGCGGCCCCCGATGTCGTCGTGCCGACTCTGGACACTGTCCGCCACGAAGCCCTCTTGTACACCTGGCTGGCTGAGCACAAGCCACTGGTCTTGTGCGGCCCCCCGGGGTCTGGCAAGACCATGACACTCTTCAGCGCCCTCCGGGCCTTGCCTGACATGGAGGTAAAGAGGCTGGGATGTGGGCAGCAGGCCTTTCGGTGCTCGAATACAGGATGGGCCTTACAGTCCTTCATTTGTTTCTCCCGTCTAAAGGTTGTGGGTCTTAACTTCTCGAGTGCTACTACCCCTGAGCTTCTGCTGAAGACTTTTGACCACTACTGTGAATACAGACGCACACCTAACGGGGTCGTTTTGGCTCCTGTTCAACTTGGAAAGTGGCTGGTACTATTCTGTGATGAGATCAACTTGCCGGACATGGATAAATATGGGACACAGAGGGTGATATCCTTCATCAGACAGGTTTGTGTATATCCACAAGTCCCCACTGCCCTTGTTCACATTTGCTCCTGATGTGCTAACGCTCCCACTTTCCCTTAGATGGTGGAGCACGGAGGCTTCTACCGAACCTCAGATCAAACGTGGGTGAAGCTGGAGAGAATCCAGTTTGTCGGGGCTTGTAATCCACCCACTGATCCCGGAAGAAAGCCCCTCTCTCACAGGTAACAGCTTTGTAGACTGCGCTGGCCTCACACGCAGCTGTTGCAGGATTGTTTTAGATGTAGCACAACGAAAATCTGATCGTAATTATAAAACGGTGACATAATGCTGCTTATCATAGGGTGGCCCCTGGCCTCCTTTCGCTGTGCTGCAATCCCAGGAAAACACACTTGAAAATAAAAGCACTGACTCTTGAGTAGTAACGAGCTAACCGCCGCCTAGGGCCAAGATAGGGTAGAATAAGCCTGAATCATTTTCCCATTTCCCATCTTTGCTTGGCTCTTTTTCAGATCCGCTGTTACATGTCAGAGCCAGGCCTGAGCGGGGTGTGTGTGATCTCTGTGTTGACTGTGACACGGAGCCTGCATGGATAGACTGGGAAGCAGCCCCGGGGGTGGGCCCGGGACGGGGCCGCTGACCACTCAGGCGCACCACTCCTTCCCTGGAGTGGCTGAGCTGCCTGTCCTCACACAGATTCTTGCGTCACGTGCCTGTTGTGTATGTGGATTACCCGGGACCCGCCTCCCTGACGCAGATCTACGGCACCTTCAACCGGGCCATGCTGAGGCTCATCCCGTCCCTGCGCACGTACGCGGAGCCGCTCACGGCCGCGATGGTGGAGTTCTATACCATGTCTCAGGTACTCGGGGCTTCTCTGCTCCCCTAGTAACTGAAGAACACTGTTAAAAGATTGAGCTTTAGTGAAAAAGAGACGTGGTTCTCGTGGTTGTGACTTGCCTGTCTTGGGGAAGCCTTCCCGAGGGCACGTGAGAGAGCTGCCCATCTGCCCGTGGGGTCGGCGTCATGCTCCTAGTGCTTTATGAGCACTTGCCTATCCCATGTTGCAAATGTTTTTCCTAGGGTTTAGTTGGCTTTTAATTTTGTAGAACTGCAACTTTCTCTGCAGAATTTTTGATGTCATCGAGTGTCTTTACTTCTGCTTTTGAAATCATGCTTTCCCCGAACTTAGGAATTACCTTTTTTAAAGTGTTTTTGGAAGAATTTTTTGTACTTTCTTTTAAATATAATTAATTTTAATATAAAAATGAGCAACTTGGATCGAACTTTGTTCCTGATAGTTGTCCACTTGTTCCAACATTACTAATTCATCCTTAAATATTCCAGGGCCTAGGTAGTTCATTTTCAATATAAAAATGTTATACAGCATTTGAGCTTTTACTGACTTTTCATGTTTTAAGATATTTACACGTACCTCCACTTTTCTGAACCCGCAGGAGAGATTCACTCAGGACACACAACCCCACTATATCTACTCACCCCGTGAGATGACGAGGTGGGTGCGAGGGATCTTCGAGGCCCTGAGACCTCTGGAGACTCTGCCCGTGGAAGGCCTCATTCGGATTTGGGCACATGAAGCCCTCCGTCTCTTCCAAGACAGGTAAAGCTGAGGCTGCGGTTAGCTCCATGCTCCCCCACTCAGACGCTTACCACCCTCCGAGTTAGGGTGTAGGCAAGGCTGGCCTGCCCAGATTTGAGCCAGGCTCTGCTGGAGGCGGCGAGAGCGGACTTGTGTCTGGGCACCGAGCACAGCCACCCCCAAGCGTTGATGGGTCTCAGGGTGCAGGGAGCTATAATAAAATTTTCACAGATTTCCCAAAATACCAGAGGCAAAATTTTGTTTTCATTAAAATGTAGCAACGGCAGTGTTGCTTGTAAATTCTGACTGGGCTGCAGTAACTGTGTGCCCTGCCTTCACTAGACCTGCACCTGGTGGCTTGCTCACTGTATCACAGAGTCAGCTTCTCAGAAGGTGCCTGTGCCCGCCCTCCCCCCCTGCCCCACCCCGATAATCCACAGGACAGGTCCGGTCTCACCTGCTTGCTTCATGGTTTTCTTTATAAGCCCTGTGTCTCCAGCGCTGTGCTTGTCACAGTTCCCATTTTTTTGTTCTCTTACTGCCCCCGTGATATTGGGAACTTTATACTAAGCAAGTTGAGAAACTAGAGTCATGTTGTTGTTTTATCTTACTTTTTTAAGATTTTATTTATTTATTTGAGAGAGAGAGAGAGCACGAGCTGGTGGGAGTGGGAGAGGGAGAAGCAGACTGCCCGCTGAGCAGGGAGCCCGATGCGGGGCTTGATCTCAGGACTCTGGGATCATGACCTGAGCCGAAGGCAGACGCTTAACGACTGAGCCACCCAGGCGCCCCTCCTGTTCTATTTTAAAAATCAATGTGATCTGTCATTCTTAGAGGAGGAAATTTTTTTTACTTTTATTTGTTTCTGCTTTTGTTTTTTAAGTAATCTGTATACCCAACATGGGGCTTGCACTTAAGACCCTGAGATCAAGAGTCGCACACTCTACCAACTGAGCCAGCCAGGCACCCCTAGAGGAATTTTTTTAAATGTAGTGGTTCCATAGTTTTGAGGGGTTTTATATTTAATGTCAAAATTTTGGATCGTTTAAACTGTCTGGAGTTCAGATTCTTAAGTTTCTCCATTTGTAGAAAATGAAAATTTCTGGGGGCGCCCAGATGGCTCAGTTGTTGAGCGTCTGCCTTCGGCTCGGGTCATGATCCCAGGGTCCTGGGATCAAGCCCCGCATCGGGCTCCCTCCTCCGCGGGAAGCCTGCGTCTCCCTCTCCCACTCCCCCTGCTTGTGTTCCCTCTCTCGCTGTGTCTCTCTGTCAAATAAATAAATAAAATCTTTAGAAAAAAAAGAAAATGAAAATTTCTGGTAAAGGCTAATTCTAGCCCTTGGAGTTGCCCACAGCACCAACAAAACTTGGTGTTTTCACACCACGGCCTCTGGACTGATAGGCATGCCACTCTTCTTCCAACAGACTCGTGGAGGACGAGGAGAGGCGCTGGACGGACGAGAACATCGACATGGTTGCTCTGAAGCACTTCCCCAACATAGACAAAGAGAAGGCGATGAGCCGGCCCATCTTATACAGCAACTGGTTGTCAAAGGTAACAGATACGTCATTTCAGAAATACTTCCTTTTGTCCTTTTAGTTAGAATTCTCTTCTAATCAAAAATAGCTTTTTCCTGAAGCACCCTGTAAGTGAAGCATTGGGTATAGGCACGACTCACTATGTATTTGCTGATAACGTGGGGCAGACAGTCCCAGGGGTGCGGGGTGCGGCTGGGGCTGGTTGCCGCTCTGTGTTTCCTACTCCCGTGAAGTGGCCGCTACAAGAGCCGTGCCCCTCCAGCCAGCAGGGGTCACGGCTTCCACGCGTTTGCAGTGAAAGGAGGCTTTCCCTTTGCTTTCACTTTCCTCACACTATAAAAATGAGCTAATTGTGAATAATTTGCATGAAAACATTTCATATACTTTGTACTAAACAAAGTTGACGTTCCCAGAATAGCTATGAGCTGTCCTTTTTCCAAAAGAGTAAGATGTTTTAGTAAGTTGTACTTTCAGTATGCATTTCATTCAGTAGGAAGTGCAGACAGAGGGATGAGTAAAGTCTTCCTGTAGGGAGCTCACAGTCCAACAGGGGAGACAGACAGGTGGAAATGGCTCCGTCTGGGGAGAGATCTCGGTGGAGCAGACCCTGGCGTTGGGTCTTAAAGGGGGCTGCACGGAAGCAAGAAATAGCAAGATAGGTTTGTTTGGTGCTTCTAGAATTTTCTGGACTCCAGATCCTAATCCTGCTCATTTATAGGCACCATCTTCTTCCAGTGGTTCATCTGTCACTGTCTCTTTGGTGTCTTTGGAAGAACCAATGTTATTAAAGTTCTGTCATTTAACCCATAATCCATTTATAATTGTGTGTGTATGTAGAGTGAGCTACAGGTCCATTTCCAGTTTTTCCTGAGGGGTGTCCATTGTCCCAACATAGGACCCAGCACTGTTGGTTGGATAATCCCTTAATTGGCAGCGTCTCTCTGTCATCCTGGGCTCCCCGCATGCAAGGGTCTGTTTCAGAGGCTCTGTCCTGTTCTGTTGATTATTTGTCCCTTCCTGTGCTCAGATTGCAGGGCCCTGATAGCGATGATAAAGTCTGATGGGTAGGCCTTCACACCTGCTGCTTCTTTAGGGACTTTTTGACCATCCTTGGCCCTTTCCTCTTCCAAATGAAATTAGAATTGGCTTGTCCAGTTATGCTAAAACCACCACTACTGTCCACCCTTGAGATTGAGGCCAGGATTACATTGGCTTTCTCTGTCAGTTTGGATGGAACTGACATTTTTACAGTAGTTTGCTTTCCTCTGCATGGTCATGGTCTTTGTCTTCATTTTTTTAGGTCTTTCTGTAAGGTCTTTTTAGTGAAGTTCAGTTTTCTCTACAAAAATTTTCCATGGTTTTAGATCCAGTCCTAGTTACTTACATTTTTGTTGTTATGTTGTAAATGATACCTTCTTTTGTTGCTTTTTTTTTTTTTTTTAAGATTTTATTTTTTAAACAATCTATACACCCAACATGGGGCTTGAGCTCACAACCCTAAGATCAAGAGTCTCATGCTCTACCGGCTGAGCCAGCCAGGCGCCCCTGAGTATATGGAAATATAACTGGTGTAATAACAAAGATGATTTCTTAGTAATTTGGGTCTTACCTTTTTTTCTACAGGATTACATCCCTGTAGACCAGGAAGAATTGAGAGATTACGTCAAAGCTCGGCTGAAAGTCTTCTATGAGGAAGAACTTGATGTCCCTCTGGTCCTATTTAATGAAGTGTTAGACCACGTGCTCAGGATCGACCGGTGGGCTTTTTGTTGTGACAGCCTCACCACTGGCCTAAGCTACTGTTAATGTAGTCGTGGGGGATCCTGCCAGGCCTCCCCACCTCCCCCCACCTCGCCTCCACCCCTGCTTCTCCACAAACGGCCCCCCGCGCCCTTCTCAGTCCAGCTTCTCTGTCCCATACTTGCCTGCTGCTCAGCACTTGCTCGGGTCCTGCTAGCTCTCTCTTCCTACCATGATTGAAAGCTCCGTTAGAGGTGGGTCTGGCTGCCTCCTGCCATCTGAGCTTCTGGAGGACAGGACCACATCCTACTGATCTTTGCGTCCCCCGAGACCTGGCATATAGCAATTGCTTGACAACTGTGTAGCCTACAGATTGAAGTTAAAACACATTAAAAATGTTGCAGGTTAACTCCTGAGAAAGTTTAGGACCTGAGTGTTGAAAGAGGAACAGATCATAAAAGCTTTGAATCGTATCTTTTTCTGATAACGTTTCAGAATATTCCGCCAGCCTCAGGGCCACTTGCTTCTGATTGGCGTCAGTGGAGCAGGAAAAACCACCCTGTCCCGTTTTGTGGCCTGGATGAATGGTTTGAGCGTGTACCAGATTAAGGTGGGTCTGGTCGACACTTCTTAATCCCAGCAGTGGATTCCTGATGCGTGCTCGCGGCTCCTTGATGAGAACAGACCTAACCTGCCGAGTACTTCTGTAGGTGCACAGGAAGTACACAGGGGAGGACTTTGATGAAGATCTTCGGACCGTGTTGAGACGTTCTGGCTGTAAGAATGAGAAGATTGCATTTATCATGGACGAATCCAACGTATTAGACTCTGGATTCCTGGAGCGAATGAATACGCTTCTGGCCAACGGGGAGGTAAGTGCCGCATGGCACGCTCTTGCGTACACGTGGCGGCGGGTTACCAGAACCAGCCAGCAGTCGTGCCCTCTCATTTGCTAGGTTCCTGGCCTCTTCGAAGGGGACGAGTATGCCACCCTGATGACCCAGTGTAAAGAGGGGGCCCAGAAGGAGGGCTTGATGCTGGACTCGCACGAGGAGCTGTACAAGTGGTTCACCAGCCAGGTCATCCGCAACCTCCACGTTGTCTTCACCATGAACCCGTCGTCAGAGGGGCTCAAGGACCGCGCGGCCACCTCCCCGGCACTTTTCAACAGGTGCGCCGGCGTCTGCTCAGCTCCGGGTCCCGGGAGCCGGCTTCTCCCCAAGGGGCAGGCCCTGCTCTTGGGAGCTGTGTGAGCCGTGGGCGTCTTTTTCAGGTGCGTGTTGAACTGGTTTGGGGACTGGTCCACGGAAGCACTGTATCAAGTGGGCAAAGAATTCACAAGTAAAATGGACCTGGAGAAGCCCAATTACATCGTGCCCGATTACATGCCAGTCGTGTATGACAAACTGCCACAGCCGCCGTCACACCGTGAAGCTATCGTAAACAGCTGTGTGTTCGTTCATCAGACTCTTCACCAGGTGGGTTCGGTGTCCAGGTCATGGAAAAGTAAACCGATGAAGAGGAGAGCAGAGGGGACGTGGTAGTAGACACGACGCCATGGCCCGTTTTCACCTCTGTCGGTGACACGTCCTCCTCGTCGTTACCAGGCTGCCCCTTCTGGGGTCACTGACCCCCACTGCTCTCTGGTGTCTGCTTCTGTAAAGGTCCTCACCTCGCTGCCAGTGTGTGGGCGGGCCCTGGTTCTCCGTTCTCCACCAGGGGCCAGCATGCTTCTCGTGTAAAAGGCCAGGTAGTTAATGTCTTAGGCTTTGTGGACCAGGAGGGTCTCTGCACTACTCGGCCCTGCCTTGGTACACGGCCTCCGCAGCCCACATGTGAACAGGTGGGTAGGGCCAGGCACTGCTAGCACTTCGTTTGCAGAAACATCAGCGGTGGCCGGGGTTTGCTGGCCCTTGCTTTAGACTCCTTGTCATGGAAGAGTCCAGTTGGCTCCTATCTGAAAGGCTTTGTGAAAATCACTCTGGGCCTGCGGGTGTCCCATTGACCACCGCCCTGCCGCCCCTGCCGCCCCTGCAGGCTGCCCCCGTTTCCTCCGGAATGTGGCCTGGCGCTGGCTTCCCTTGCTGGTCTCGTGTCCCGTTGCCCGGCTTTAGTCGGAGGGGCCAGAGCAGCCGGTCACACGGAGCTGTGCCCTCTTACCCTCTTCCTGCAGCCGTCGCCTACTTTGCCGTCCATGGAAGATAAGCAGAAGGCAGAGGAGGCATGGCACACAGTACCCCCAGTTGTAGAGCCAATTCACACGGAGTACACGTGTGAGGTCGCCGAGGTCACCTCTGTGTTGTAGAGATGTTTAAGGAGAGAGCTTAGGGGGCTCAGGGCCTCCCTGGGATCCTACAGGAGGCTGAGCTGAGACCCCAGCTCAAGTGTGACTCCTGGGGGCTGAGTCCATGCCACCATGTCACCTGGCAGAGCAGTAGCTTTTTGAGGTGAAGTCACAGAGAATGTCCGAAGAGTGAAAAGATTGAACTCTTTTCTAAAAGGCTAATGCTCGGCTAGCAAAGCGCGGGGGCAGAACGATGGCCATCACGCCTCGCCACTACCTGGACTTCATCAACCATTACGCCAACCTGTTCCACGAGAAGCGGAGCGAGCTGGAGGAACAGCAGATGCATTTGAATGTCGGGCTCAGAAAGATCAAAGAAACGGTTGACCAGGTACATCCCAGGGCTTCGCTTCACTTACAGGCAGGGGCCTGACGTGAGGACTCTTTCCAGGTGAGTTTTGCGTGATTCCGTTTTCCTAACGTGGCGTCTGTCCCTCAGGTGGAGGAGCTGCGGCGTGACTTGAGGATCAAGAGCCAAGAGCTGGAGGTGAAGAACGCGGCTGCCAACGACAAGCTGAAGAAGATGGTAAAAGACCAGCAGGAGGCGGAGAAGAAGAAGGTGTGTGTCTCAGGAGCCCTGGCCTGCTGGGTCTGTGCTGGCAGTCTCTGGGAGCGTAGGAAGTCTAGTCTGGGTGGGCTTCAGGGTTTGACGGGTTGGGATGGGGGTGTCTGGGTGGGGTAGGGAGTGTTCAGGAGTCACTCAGCAAAGTAACCAGTACTCATAGCCGAGCCCTTCTTCCTTTCTAGGTGATGAGCCAAGAAATTCAGGAACAGCTGCATAAGCAGCAGGAAGTGATCGCAGACAAACAAATGAGTGTCAAAGAAGATTTGGACAAGGTGGAGCCTGCTGTCATCGAGGCCCAGAACGGTACGTCGGTGCTGTCTGATCTGGTTTTCTAGAAAGGGTGCCCTCCATCCACGGTGCTGTGGAAGGTGGGGGCTGAGCCTGCTCAATATCTCAAGGCTTTCCTAAACACTGAAGACTGTCTTCATCTCATAAAGCAAAATTCTTACAACGCTACACTGTTTTCACCAGAGTAGAACCCTTCTCATGAGAGACAATTGACAAAATAAGGTTTATGTGAATACATGGGTTTTTTAAAAAATCTGGTGATAATTACGTGAATATGCTCTTAGGAATCCCTGACTTGAACGTCAGCAGAAATGCCATAAAGCGTGCAGTGTTGCCATCTTGTGGTTGTCCAAGCGTGCTCCGGCCGGGCCAGCGACTGCTGACTTAGATGGTGTAGCAGGCGCTCCCCACCCTGCCCCTGCCCCGGGCCCGCCCCTCCCCTGTGCTCCCTCCCGGCCCCACGGTGTTTGTTCCACACGCGAAGTCTTCCTATTACACCATAGGAGGAATTGACAGACACCGTCCCAACTATAGATTTTCCTTGAGAGTCAGATTAAATGAGAACTTCATATAGTTTTCACTGCCAGGTAACCACTGAGAAAGTGTTTCCATAAACGTTCAGGCCAGATAACTGTGCTTCAGCTTGTAGAAGGCATCGGCCATCCCTTTAGAACTATATTCACCCAGCCAGGCAGATAGTTTCTAAATTCTGGCAGATTGAAAACATCTTTCCTTAAATTGTGGAAGACACGTACGTAATTACAATACCTGAATTGTTCTAAGTTTTTCTGGAGGTAAAGGAACTAATGGGGGCCTGTGAGATCGCGGAAGGCAGCGTCCTGCTGTTTGCGGAATGTTCCGTGTGGGCTTTAGTTAGTACAGTGAGGTCTTCGTATTTATTTAAAAGGTCGGTTACTCCTACTATTCTAGTTTAAGTTTAAAGACAAAGTCTCATTTGCTGGGACCTTCTGAGCAGTGACCCCTCCCTTCGTCGGAGCCAAGGCTCTGGTGTGCGGCGGCCCCTCACCGTGCTTCCTCTGTCCCCCTCCCACCCCCACCTCTTCTGCCGCCACTGCGCTCAGCCGTGAAGTCGATAAAGAAGCAGCACCTGGTGGAGGTGCGGTCCATGGCCAACCCTCCCGCGGCCGTGAAGCTGGCGCTCGAGTCCATCTGCCTCCTGCTGGGGGAGAGCACCACGGACTGGAAGCAGATCCGCTCCATCATCATGAGGGAGAACTTCATCCCCACCATCGTCAACTTCTCTGCGGAGGAGATCAGGTAAGCGTGGCCAGGAAGCAGAAGACAGTGCCCAGGCGTTGGGAGGTGGCCATGTCACGGTGCCGGGCGTACGCCAGAAGGCGGTGTCCGTTACGTTAGCAGCACACATAGCTTTGGGCCACTTCCCTCAGAGGAGGAGTCCGATTTCTTCCTCCCGTTCCTGGCACTAGCTTTCCGATTCCTTAGCCCCTGTGAGCCAAGTCCTGCGCCATCGCCACGAATAGTCCACTCCCCCCCAGAGCTGGTGCGGGACACTGCCTCCCGTCGGGGGAGGGTCGGGGCAGGAGGAGCAGAGGCCTTCCCGGCGGCAGCGCCACTGTCACCCGGAACACGGGCGGGTCTGGTCACGGGGGTAGCAGGTGGGAACTGGCCTTTACGTTCCGGTTTCCTAAAAACTCTACATTCACCCTACACGGGCTTAGAACGACGTTTCCTCTTTTGCAGCGACGCCATCAGGGAGAAGATGAAGAAAAACTATATGTCCAACCCAAGCTACAACTACGAGATCGTGAACCGGGCGTCCCTGGCCTGCGGGCCTATGGTGAAGTGGGCGATCGCACAGGTAGCCAGCGCGGCCCGGGGCTCGTGTGTGAAAAGCCACGTCCCGTCCGGTCGCTTGTGAAGAATAAGTACTATTTGTCCTCCTCAGCTTAACTACGCCGACATGTTAAAGCGAGTGGAGCCCCTGCGCAATGAGCTGCAGAAG
This sequence comes from Neomonachus schauinslandi, assembly GCF_002201575.2. NCBI lineage: Eukaryota > Metazoa > Chordata > Mammalia > Carnivora > Phocidae > Neomonachus > Neomonachus schauinslandi. Next base: position 3,213,949 of record NC_058411.1, on the reverse strand, counting down.
CTGGAGGACGACGCCAAGGACAACCAGCAGAAGGCCAACGAGGTGGAGCAGATGATCCGGGACCTGGAAGCCAGCATTGCCCGCTACAAGGAGGAGTACGCCGTCCTCATCTCGGAGGCCCAGGCCATCAAAGCAGACCTGGCCGCTGTGGAGGCGAAAGTAAGATTGTCGCCAGGCTATGCCTTTCTGCCGACTCCCTTAGCTCTGTCTTCCCGTGTGCGCGTCCCACATTCATCTCGGCCAGCTAGCTCTGTGGTGTCCGAGAGGCCCTGCCGGCTTCCCCGAATAGTTACTGAGTGACGTTAATTAAGACAGGTGGATACCAGGGGGTGATCTGAAGCTGGTGAGGCCCCTCCCCACACCAGCCCCCAACCTGTGTCGTCACCCACCTCAATTTCAGTGGGGTCACCAAAGGCCTGGTTGTCTGTCTGACATCCACTGCTTTGTGCATCTCCATGCCCATACTCCTCCTGAATTCCCAGAATATTCTCCTCTCCCACCAGCAGTGTTTCTTTCCTCTGGCCAACCCTCTACCTCGAGCACTCTTCCTGCCCAGTTTCCGCTTCCATGTTCACCTCAAGGCTGACCCGTGTTTGTCTACACTCCCTCGTGCCCTGCTGAGGTTCTGAGACCTGTGTTGTCCTCTGTCATGGAGGAGCTGGGTCACCTCTCCTCCGAGACTGAACAACAGGAGCATTATTTCTGTCTCTAGCCCACCCAGAGCCTTGTGCGGGGACAGATTTTCACTTGTCAGTATAAATCCTGCTTGATTTTCCCTTTAGGTAAACCGGAGCACTGCTCTCCTGAAGAGTTTGTCTGCTGAACGTGAACGATGGGAAAAAACAAGTGAGACTTTCAAAAACCAGATGTCCACCATCGCTGGGGACTGCCTCTTGTCGGCGGCGTTCATTGCCTACGCGGGTTACTTTGACCAGCAGATGCGTCAGAACTTGTTCACCACCTGGTCCCACCACTTACAGCAAGCCAACATCCAGGTAATGGGCCAGAGCGAGCTCCACAGTGTTAAACGCGTGAGCCAAACTGGTGCCCAGGCACCTGTCATTTTGAAGAGGAGGGTAACTGCGCTCCCCTTGCAGTTCCGCACAGACATCGCGCGGACCGAGTACCTCTCCAACGCCGACGAGCGTCTTCGCTGGCAGGCCAGCTCCTTACCTGCGGACGACCTGTGCACGGAGAACGCCATCATGCTGAAGCGGTTCAACAGGTACATGCTAAGCGCAGAGAGAGCAGCTTGCAAGTTCGTACGTGCAGTGGGCCCATTTTTGTTTTTTGAAAACACATCTTTGAGGAGCTGAATAGAAACGTGGCAGTGAGCAAGCAGTGCAGGTAGGCTGGGCACCCATCTCTGATGGTGGGGTACACACGGTCCTCAGCCTCACTTCCTGACCATCTGAATTGTTCTGCTGTGAGCCTTTCTTGTGTAACCTTTCAGGGCGGATTGGCAGGGCCGTGTATTGGGGTGAACAATAGAACAGATCTTCTCAAAATACTATAACGACTGAAAATACTTCGCTGAAAAGAGTTAAAGGGGAAACTGGTACCTGGTTTGTGGCTTAAGAAGCCAGAGTAAGAAGTGAAGAATGACCGCAGGGAGGGCAGGCTCGACACTGGCTCAGGGGGGTCCTCGGGGCCCACCCCACGTACAGGGCCCCTGGCCCTCTCTGCGGCAGCTCTAAACCCAGACACCTTGGGTGTTTCTGACTTTATCTCAGTATCTTGAAATCCTTGAGCCCTTGAAGTATGTCACTGCCCCACGGACAAAAGAGGAGGAAGACTTTTGTAGGTGTCATTTGATTTTGTGAGCAACCCCTCAGGCCCCACCAGTGGCTCCGTGTCTTGCTCTTAGATGGTACCGGTGAGAATACTGACCCCCCATATGGTCTGTGCTGGGCCGGATTCCTCTAAATGAGAAGGACGCACACTCCTAGGTGCTGATCCGGCAGGAGCGTGGCGCACATGACGAATGACAAATATAAGGACAGAGCGTGACTGACAGACTGACAGCACCTCGGGTGCTCTGCATCTCCGTGGTGGGGGGCTGGGGCCTTTGCCAGCCAGGCCACCCATGCAGCGTGCGTGCGGAGGGCGGCTCCAGCAGGCCGCGAACGAGCAGGGCAGGCCCACCTGCGGGCAGGAGTGCTCCCCACAGACACACGGACCCACGCCCACACGTGTGTCTCTGAACGCCTGGACTTTCTCCGAGTAGACATACCAGAAACTGGTGACCAAAAATAGGGGAAGGGGGCGGTTCTTCCCACCAGATGCCCTTTCACACCTTCTGAATTTTGTGCAAACACATGTATGTGCAGTACATGTTTTTAAAACAGGTTTTTAATTGGCCACGTGATCCTGGACCCATTGCTGTAGCCTCTTAGCGCCCATCTTCCTCATTCGTAAAACAGACATGCTAACGGTACCTTCTCCCGGGCTCCTTGTGAGGACTAAGTTGTGTCTGCCATTTGTCAGGGTCCCTGGTGGTTTAAACCCTCTCTGCCTGCTCCAGGGAGTCTGACTTTGTTAGCTCCTTCAGAAGCGCTTCAAAAAGACGGCTTTAGCATCAAGCCTTTGTCCCATTTGTCTTCGTGGGAGACTCTGGAGACTGTGCTGAAATGGTGGGGACAGCCTTCCCATTGTCTTTGTCAGGGCTCCTTGAACCTACTCTAATGTCTCCTCACCCTCAGGTACCCGCTGATCATCGACCCCTCTGGCCAGGCCACAGAATTCATCATGAATGAGTATAAGGACCGCAAGATCACGCGCACCAGCTTCCTGGATGACGCCTTCCGGAAGAACCTGGAGAGCGCGCTGAGGTTTGGGAACCCCCTTCTGGTGCAGGTGTGTGCAGCAGACAGTTGATGCGATGTAAAACTGAAGTCTGTGATCCAAACTGGTAGTTTTTGAACTTCATACTCGTTTGATGTCAAAGGATAAAGATTTGCGATTGTTCTATGAAAAGTAAGTCCAACAAAACAGTGTTTGGTCTCGATCAACCCGATCCACTGGAACTTTCTGCACTGATTTGTGCTGCCCAGTGTGGTGGACGGGTGTGTGACCAGGGTGACTGAGGAACTGAATGTTTTAACGAAGTGGCCGCAGATGGCTCATGGCTACTGTCATACTGGACAGTGTAGGTCTCCGGGGCTAGGGGGTTTGTGAGGTGTATTTATCTGGAGCAGGAGGTCAGTGTCAATGCACCGTTATTCGGGTGAAAGTAAATCCTGTGGAACCTTGGCCGTTAACATTGCCGTGTATGTCCATAGGATGTGGAGAGCTACGATCCGGTGTTGAATCCGGTACTGAACCGTGAAGTTCGGCGAACAGGGGGGAGAGTGCTGATCACCCTCGGCGACCAGGACATAGACTTATCACCGTCGTTTGTCATCTTCTTGTCCACCCGAGATCCAACTGTAAGGAACGAGGCACCTCAGATAGGCAGCTGTGGTGGCCCTCGGTGTCACAGCTCAGGGGACAAAGCAGACGGTTCTGTTATTCCTTTTGGTAGGTGGAGTTCCCACCAGACTTGTGTTCCCGGGTCACATTTGTCAACTTCACGGTCACTCGTAGCAGTTTACAGAGCCAGTGTCTGAATGAAGTCCTGAAAGCGGAAAGGCCAGACGTGGATGAAAAGCGCTCCGACCTTCTTAAACTTCAAGGTGTGTTTCTGGGTCTGCTTCGGGAGTCTGGGAGCCGGTTGGGGGTGAACTTGGAAGGGCCTGGAACACGTCAGGTTTATTCAGACACTCGGGAGAGCTTTCCTTCTGGAAGAGCATAGGTACTGGCGCCCTCAGGGTGTTCCAATCGTTTCAGGGGAGTTCCAGCTCCGGCTGCGTCAGCTGGAGAAGTCCCTGCTGCAAGCTCTGAACGAGGTGAAGGGGCGCATCCTGGATGACGACACCATCATAACGACTCTGGAGAACCTCAAGAGAGAGGCCGCTGAGGTGACGAGGAAAGTGGAGGAGACAGACATCGTCATGCAGGAGGTGGAGACCGTGTCCCAGCAGTACCTGCCACTGTCCACCGCCTGCAGCAGCATCTACTTCACCATGGAGTCCCTGAAGCAGGTGACCGTGGGAGCCCCCCGCTGTGGGACGGTGCGCCGCGCTCTGTGCCCTCCCGCCTAACTGCTGTCCCCCACTCGCTTCCAGATCCACTTCCTGTACCAGTACTCCCTCCAGTTCTTCCTGGACATTTATCACAACGTCCTGTATGAGAACCCGAACCTCAAGGGCATCACTGACCACACGCAGCGCCTCTCCATCATAACGAAGGATCTCTTCCAGGTAGGGCGCCCAGCGCTTGGCTGTCTCCGGGGAGGGAAGATGGGAGGTCATTGTCAGGGGACAGCAGCGTTGCCCACTCTCGTCTCCAGGTGGCATTTAACCGGGTGGCCAGGGGCATGCTCCACCAGGACCACATCACCTTCGCCATGCTGCTGGCCAGAATCAAACTGAAGGGCACCATCGGGTAAGGTCGGCCGCCCTGCCGCGCTTGCCCCCACAGAGCGTCCTCATTTTGTGGGTCACCTGCTAGCACGGAACGGGGGCTTAAGGAAAGGGAATAAAATCCTTCCTATTACTGCTCTTCTGGTGGCAGCAGAAGTGAATCAGAGAACCCTTGCTAACCTGTTACCCCCTTCCCAGGGAGCCCACCTACGATGCCGAATTCCAGCACTTCCTGAGAGGGAAGGAGATCGTCTTGAGTGCTGGCTCGACGCCCAAGATCCAGGGCCTGACCGTGGAGCAGGCCGAGGCGGTTGTGAGGTTGAGCTGTCTCCCTGCGTTCAAAGACCTGATTGCAAAGGTTCAGGCCGACGAGGTGAGCGTTCTGAACGCTTCCCGGCCTCTTCCCAGGAACTTGGCCATGAGGGACTGTGTGTGTCGCACTCATGGCAGCCATCTGATCCATTCATCTCAATTTCTCTGCCTACAAAAACGGGCTTTGCTCACGGCGACACTTTCTGTCTTCTCCCCATAGCAATTTGGCATCTGGTTGGACAGCAGCTCCCCGGAGCAGACGGTCCCATACCTCTGGAGTGAAGAAGCCCCCTCCAGTAAGCCTGCGCGCCAGGGCCTCCCCGGTGTTCTCATTCTGGACCCAAATGTGAAATTGGGTTTTGCTGCTTGAGTGAAGGGACGCTTCCAAAAAAGTCACCAGTTCCTGAAATGAGCGTCTCCGCGTTAAACTTGAGGTCCTCGTTCCTATTCCAGTCAGGCTGGAAGACCAAAAGAGGCCTAGATAGGCAGGCCCTTGTGCAGTGTCCAGGGAGAGGTGGGCTCGCTGGGCGAGTGGCCCGCGAGGTCCTGGGCCGACCAGCTCAGGCGGGGAGGGGGACGGGCTCAGCGCAGCTGCAGCCCAGCAGGGGTGAGGCTGGCGATTGCTAGCTTCTTCCCTAGACACTGCTGAGAACCTTCAGGTGCCTGCGGCAGGTGGGTGTCCATGGAGTCGTTTAAAACCGGTAACCGCCACAGTGTCCACGAAGAGGCCCACGCGGTCGGCACTGTCACGAGGGTGTCCGGAGGGTTCCCTGAAGACAGGAGGCGGTCACAGTTCTCCTTGGGGCGGAGGGGGCCAGAGGCGACAGCACGATTTCTGAGGTGTCATTTGAGCTGATTCTTGCACACTGAGCCTTTGTCAAGCAGGGGCTTGTAGGGAGACCCGCCCCAGCGGGGGCGGCTCGGAGTCTGTGCTGTGCCCGCCCCCCAACCCTTCACGTGCCTTCTTTCAGCACCCATCGGGCAGGCCATCCACCGCCTGCTCTTGATTCAGGCTTTCCGCCCCGACCGCCTGCTAGCCATGGCCCACATGTTTGTTTCCACAAACCTCGGCGAGTCCTTCATGTCCATCATGGAGCAGCCGCTCGACCTGACCCACATTGTGGACACTGAGGTATGGCTCCAGCCCCTTGCAGGCTCGGGTACGCCTCACCTACTCCGGCGCCCAGCCACTGTCCCCTCGTGAGGCCACGTGCCCACCACGGACTCCCAACCTGGTCAGTCCCACAGCGCCCACACCTCAGGGCCAGGGCGAGCCTTCACAAGGCCTGCCGCGGGGCTCTCCCCTCGACAGATGCACACCGTCTGATGGGATGCCCTCTTAGTTCTGACCTCTGCATCTGTAGGTCAAGCCTAATACTCCTGTCCTAATGTGCTCTGTGCCTGGGTATGATGCCAGCGGGCACGTCGAAGACCTTGCAGCTGAACAGAACACACAGATCACTTCAATTGCGATCGGTAAGGGTGCTTGATCAATTTTGCGGGCTGACGCCCCTTGGAATTCATGGTGGACCCTGAGGTCCAGGCCTGCCCTTCTGACACTGAGTTTTCTGACACCAGGCTCTGCAGAAGGTTTCAACCAAGCAGATAAAGCAATAAATACAGCCGTGAAGTCGGGCAGGTAGGCGGTTTTGTTTCAGAACGCCTTAGTTCCCAAGCATTCCGACCGGAAACCTGAACTGTGGCTGTGGCTCTCGCTTTGCCCATGCAGGTGGGTGATGCTGAAGAACGTCCACCTGGCCCCCGGCTGGCTGATGCAGCTGGAGAAGAAGCTGCACTCCCTGCAGCCGCACGCCTGCTTCCGGCTCTTTCTGACCATGGAGATTAACCCCAAGGTGCGTGCCTGGTGGGCGTGCTGCTGGGAGTGCTCGTGTGGCCTCTCTGTCCTAAAATCCTGTGTGCGCGCGTGTGTGTGTAGTTGAGCTGAAGCACACAGCAAACCAGAGCAGTGACAGGAGCCCTGTCCTCCTCAGGTGCCCGTGAATCTGCTCCGAGCGGGCCGCATCTTCGTGTTTGAGCCGCCCCCGGGGGTGAAGGCCAACATGCTGAGGACATTCAGCAGCATCCCTGTGTCGCGGATTTGCAAGGTACACGTCGCTTTCTCCTGGCACCCTTGATCTGGACAAGTCCGAGACACCCAGTGCCATCACTGAATTCAGAAGCAGGTCTCCACGCTTCCCAGAAACACCAGAATGGCTAATTGCACTGGAAATTTTACTTAACTGTAGCCAAATTTCCCTTCCTGAGAATAGGTTGAAAGACATATGCACACAGTGTTTGGTTGCAGGGGTGTGACGGGCGGGCTCCCAGGTGAGCAGACGCCCCCCCGCGTCTCTCTCTAGCCAGAGCCCGGATTTGTATCTGGGGAGATGTCTGGCAGTCCTGTGCTCCCAAGCATGGTCCCCCAAGGCTCACGGGCAGGAAGAGGGGGATCCTGAAGTACAATTTTATTTTGTGGCATTATCCACCTTTGCTGACAAGTTCAGAAAATCTGTTTTCTGTATCATTTTTTGTGGCTGAATAATTGATCTCCACAGTGTCATTGGAATATACCTTTATTAATAGGAAAATTGGCACTTAATTTCTGGCAGTAGCACTGGTTTAAATGTGCCACATCGGAAGTCCTGATGTTCGTGGTTCAGGGTGGAAAGCTTGTTTTGTTTTGTTTTGTTTTTTGAAGATTTTATTTATTGAGAGAGCACATGTGTGCATGAGCAGGGGTGGGGAGCAGAGGAAGAAGCAGGCTCCCCGCTGAGCAGAGCCCGATGCGGGGCTCGAGCCGAGCCGAAGGCAGGTGCTTAGCCAACTGAGCCACCCGGGCGCCCCTGGAGGGCTCTTTGTAAAACTTTGACAGAGGAGTCACGCTACTGTCTTAGCTAGAAAGGGTGCTGCTTCCTGGGGACTCCATCCTTGATAATCTTCCTCATCCAGTCTCCCAACGAGCGCGCTCGCTTGTACTTCCTGCTGGCCTGGTTCCACGCGATCATCCAAGAACGCTTACGATACGCACCCCTGGGCTGGTCGAAGAAGTATGAATTTGGGGAATCTGACCTGCGCTCGGCCTGTGACACGGTGGACACGTGGCTGGATGACACGGCGAAGGCAAGTGCGGGCGGCCGTGTCAGAGATGGGAGGGGAGCGCTCAGAGCGTGCGTGGGCGTGGCAGACAGTGGGAAGTCCTGTTTGATGCGGGTGTGAGGAAGAAGACGGAGAGCCAAGCTGTGCTAGTGCACCCCCCGGCCGGCCCCCACAAAACCCAGCCTTCCTCACACAGGGGAGGCAGAACATCTCGCCAGATAAGATCCCGTGGTCCGCACTGAAGACCTTGATGGCCCAGTCCATCTATGGCGGACGAGTGGACAATGAGTTCGATCAGCGTCTGCTCAACACTTTCCTGGAGCGTCTGTTCACAACAAAGAGTTTTGATAGTGAATTTAAGCTGGCCTGCAAGGTCGATGGGCACAAAGACATTCAGATGCCGGATGGCATCAGGTACGAACGAGCCTGCCTCCCGTGACCTAGACCTTTGCCACACCAGGTACTTAACCGCGTCAGGCACAATGGCATTTCCAAATGTGCTGGTTTTCCAGGAGAGAGGAGTTTGTCCAGTGGGTGGAGCTGCTCCCCGACACCCAGACGCCCTCCTGGCTGGGCCTGCCCAACAACGCCGAAAGAGTCCTGCTCACCACCCAGGGTGGGTACTCCGCGCACCGGGCCCCCGGGAGCCCCTCCCCGCCCCCCCTGCTGGCTCTTCCACTGCTGACTCTGCCTCTCCTCGGGGTGGGGTGGAGTCAGGAAAGGAAAACAGTTGGTTGCAGTTGGCGTCTCTTCCACAGTTTATGCTCAGGTCATTGAGGTCTGAAAATTACATGTCCGTTTTCAGCGTACATTCAGGTATCGTTTCTTTTTTCTTAAAGAATTGAAAGGTGTCTGGTATTACGTGAGGTTTTAAAACCATTAGTTTTTATTAGACTATTTCTTAGAATTTTTTTTTTCCTGATGCTTTTTTTTCAAGACTATTCAAAAAGGCAGGGGTTTTCAGAGTGTGGTCCCCAGCCCAGCGGCATTAGCCGCCTTGGAACTTCCTATAAACGCAGATTCTGCCTCAGACTCCTGAGTCCAAAGCCGGGGCCCCGCTGTCTGCCCAACAGGCACTCGGGTGGTGGTTGTGTCCGCGAGCTTGCACACCACTGATCTGACCCAAGCTTCTCTTTATGGGAGCCAGATTCGCCCAAACTCACGCAGCTGCTTGATCGGACAGTTCCTTCAGGCCCTCCCTTCAGCTCTGCACGAGAAGCCCTGGTTACAGCGCTTGCTCTCTGAGGACAACCTGGACTGCATGCCAGACCGCCCCCCTCTGTGAGGTGGCCGTCGTCCCCTAGGCCACCAAGACGAGAGGCTGGGCTGCCGGCCGTTGTGTTTGAGGTCTAGGTGCAGGGCAGGCTCCGGCGGGTCCGGGGCTGGGTGGGAGCACACTCTTGTACAAAAGCCTGTACTGAGAGATCCTGTAGCGTCTTAACAGTGGTGGCACCCACTGTGACCCCAGGTTGGCCCCCATGACAGGGGAATGGTGTGTAGGATTTGTCCCTCGCTCTGTTCTAATAGCCCCTAGCTGCCTGGATTGGGCCGCTCAATACTGATGAGCCCCCAGACGTCACACCCCCTGCCCCGTTAGAGCATCCCTGAAGGCCTGGGCTGATGGCTGCCCCCCCTCGGGAGGCCCTGACATTTGAGCCCACATGGGCCCGTCCTCTCCCGTCCAGCCTCCAGTGCTGCTCGGGGACCTGACTTCCAGCACTCCCAGACCGGGTGAGGGACAGGATGAGGTCAGGCTTGTACAAGGCAGGGGTCGGTGTTTGAGGCAGAGCGGTGGGCGTGGGCAGCCCAGGACGCGGGGGGTTAACAGCGCAGTGGCCTCCCTGGCGGGAGCCTGGCCTGCCCCAGAGCCCAGCCCGATACGACCACGCGTGAATGCGGAGTCTTCGAGCAGCCTCCCTCTTGTCTTTGCGCTCAGGCTGCTGGCTCAGGCCCAGTGGCCTCCGTCAGGTCGTAGTCTTCCTCTGTATTTGCCGCCTCACTTTCTGGCCTGGCGTTTTTTGTGCTTCAGAAACACGTCCCCCCGTGGAACCATGCAGGTGACACATTACGTGGCCTGTACACTCACGTTCTCTTTCCTCTGCCCTCCTGCCCATCCCCCTCCCCGCGCCTCTGGTGGGCTTGCGGTCCAGGCGTGGACATGATCAGCAAGATGCTGAAGATGCAGATGCTGGAGGACGAGGACGACCTGGCCTACGCTGAGACCGAGAAGAAGGCGAGGACCGACTCCACGTCCGACGGGCGCCCCGCCTGGATGCGGACCCTGCACACCACCGCATCCAACTGGCTGCACCTCATCCCGCAGACGCTGAGCCACCTCAAGCGGACGGTGGAGAACATCAAGGTGGCCGGGAGCGGGCAGGGCGGCCCCCGGGTGTCCACGGTCCTGGCGGGCTCAGGGTAGTCTCAGCCGGCGGGCATCTGCGCCCAGGCTCCGGCACGAGGGCGGGCCTCTCGCGGGGGGGTCCATCTGCTTGAGCGAGGTGAGGGAGTCCCCAAGGAAGCGGCGGCAGCTGTTCCTGCTCTTCGGGCAGGGTTCCCAGAGCGAGCGCGGGGGAAGCTGTGAGCCTCGGGCCGGGGCTGTGAGGTCCCGCTGGAGGAGGGGCTCTTCCTAAAGCCTCCTCTTCACTCGGGCTTTCTCGTCTCTTGGACAATCGTAGGATCCTCTGTTCAGGTTCTTTGAGAGAGAAGTGAAGATGGGAGCTAAGTTACTTCAGGACGTTCGCCAGGATCTGGCGGATGTCGTCCAAGTGTGTGAAGGGAAGAAGAAACAGACCAACTACCTGCGTACCCTTATAAACGAGCTGGTGAAAGGTACTGGCCCTCCCATGTCGCCCCCTCACTGCGCGGGGGGCACGTGGCCGCCGCTCTGCAGGGTCAGCGCGTCCCTTCTGCGCCCGCGTCCCCCTGAGAGCAGCCGTGGGCCCTTCCCTGGGGGTTGGGCTCAGAAGGGCCCGAGAGGTTTTATTTGCCGATTCTCTGAACATTCATTAAATCTTTACAGTTTTTAGGGGGGCGGGCAGCACATTTAAAAGTGGGGCGCTTAAGTTTAGGAACAGAGAGCCCCCAGGGGTCTCCGATCCACCCCGAGAGCTGAATTGGGGTGAGGCACAGCTGTTGTGTGAGGGGAGTTAGCCGCTGAGGCGTTCCTTGGCGGGTGATTGAGGTCCTCCAGACACACGCCCCCCCCCCCCCCCCCCCCCCCCCC